>NC_142389.1:12210000-12485000 GCF_059441005.1 Hippichthys cyanospilos | reverse complement strand
CCTCTAGACTCACCAACGCGCACGCTCACGCTTTTAGACAACCGCGCACGCGCACTGACCTCTCCACCAGCTGATGCGCGTGCACGTCAACCCCTTACGGTTTGGTTTCTTCTCAAACGTGCACATTTTACTTTAGGAATGCTGGGAGTCGGGCGTTCTTCAAAGTTTAGATAAAACCAAATAGTTTCAGATATGAAAATTCAATTGGACACGAATTCCAAGTCAGCTGATGTATGTGGCACAAACACAAAGCACCTTAATGTCACGTTCTGCCTGGGTTATGTTCTGCTATGGGTTTTGTTGTAGAGATTTTGTGTTGTTTGTTTAGTAGCCCTTTAGTTTCAATAGTATCTTCCTCGCCTCCCTGTCTCATTAGTTTGATCTTGTCCACCTGCCTGTTTACCTGCCTCCTTCTCATCCTATCAGCTTCCCCTGCCTCTTGTCTCTCCCCCAGCTGTGTCGTGTCTTCTCGTTAAGTGTGTAGTCTATTTAAGTTCCCAGTTTGCATTCGCTTCTTGTCGGGTCATTGTTTATTTTCTGCGCTGCCTGGTCCTTGTTATACGTCTTCCCTCCGCTGCCTTGCCTCGCGTTCCCTCGTGTACATCCTTCCCGTGCTGCCTCCCGTTCCCTGTTGCCCCAGTAAGTTGTGTTTAGCGTTTTTGGTTGTACTTTGTATTTTTTGGTCCATAGCAACCCTGCTTTCGGTTGTTATTAAACATCCTCTTTTGAGCCTCATCCCTGTCTGTCCTGCGTCCTTTTGGTTCCACCTTTCCCACGTCCCACACTGCCTCAAGCCGCCATGCCCACACGTGACACTTAAATTCTCAATTGATTTCAAGGTTTGACACAAAGCTGCAAATAATCTGTTAACAACTGCATAGCACGCAGAAAAATGCTTTGTTAACCTATAACAACATTTATTAGCCATTAGATGTTTTACTTGAAGGTACTTCAGTGAGTAAGCGAGCGTTCCACAGGGTTTCTGTAGGTATGCAGTGCTTGAAATGGACCATTACGCTGTACCAGCCTCTAGCATATTGGGACTTCATGAGCCACGTCATACCTCTTGTTTTATATCTTATATTCCTTCAGTCATTCCAGTATCCCCCCCCCCCCCCCCCCCCGAAAAAAAAACATGCGGCAAAAAGTTTTTACACAATTACACAATTATTGCAGGATACAGCAAAAAGCCTTTGACGTTCGCAGCTAGCCGCTAATAGGCGTGTTGTCGTCTCATGCGTGCGAAATGAGTTTAAATGCATCCAGACATTTTGAATTCAGGAATTTTTTTTTGTTTTGTTTGTAGCTATTATCTATTATGGATTTTTGTTTAATTAAATTATCTGTTACCCACAGCCTAATTTTACCTGGCAACAGTCGAAGAGGAATACCAGCACGTATTTTTCCCCCACTCAAAGCATCTTAGTGCCATGGAAGGAACAGTACGGTATTTTCAAATTAAGAGCAAATGAACCGGAATATTTAGAAACTTGTTGGTAGATTGTGTTTGCAATATGTTGTATGACATTTATACAAATGTACTGATTGCCAATGACAATTTATCCACCAGAAGAGCAAGAACTAAAACAGAGGATTTTAATCAAATTACCATCTGGACTTGCTGAATGAAATATGCAGAAATACCACAACAAATGGAGTTTCAAAGTTTAATAAATTAGGCACAGATGGCATAGAAGTGGTGAAGTACATTTTCCATCCCATAAGGCTATGTGATCGTTAGGGGATACTTGGCTGAAAACAAAAATACATTGTGTCATGTCAGCTTTACTGCATTAGCTTCGATGCTTTTAAGTGGAATCGTGAATCTGCACATTGTGTAAGTGGGCAGGCCCCGTGTTGAACTTTGTGTATGATATAATATTGCACTAAGCATGTCATTTTCTGGTGGAGGAAATATATTGGTTTACATTGGTTCTGCGCATACACTATGTCACCACCACAAGCCTGAGGGGGAAAAAAAAGACGAGCAATCATTAAATGTTTCAAACTCTTAACCCACAAGACGTCTGCTGTAGTAGCATATCTTCTGCAGGCGTACAATTGTTTGGCCGTAACTATGATGGATAACACTCATGGTCCCCCCCCCCCCCCCCCTTTTTTTTTTTTTCAGACATCCATAAGAAGTCCAGTCTGAGCCAATCACAAGTCTTGTGAACCTTCTGCCCTCCTCTAGCTGTGTGGGGACACGTGCCAGACTGGCTGGCAGATAATGTTGCATCCAGAGCGGGTTATGAAGCTAATGATTTTCTAAAAGTCTATAATGCAATGTGAGGTTAGCGCCATTGCTTGGAACAATGATATCATAAAGTGAAAGCAACATAAAACATAAACCTCTTTAAAGCATGGTAACCCCCCCCCCCCCCGCTCGGTCAGACGACTGCATCGTCCCACTGCTCTGTTTGTTTGCATTCATAGGTCGTGTGTCATAAAGTTACGCAATGACAAAAACAGCTTGATCATTCCCACCAAAATGGGTCAGTCCACACACACATGGGCCCAGTGCTGTGTTTTCAAAACAGAAGCATGACCGCATGAAAAAAAAATTCAACAGGCCCCCTGTTGGGAAATAGATAAGAGCCCCAGATGTGATGTGGGCTTTGTGTCAAGGCCGCGGGGGGTTCGCTGAATAAGACAATCATGTGACCTGACTAGAGCAGAGAATATGTTGCGGCTGTATGATGCAATAAAAATACCAAAAATGGTGGGGGAATGAAGTTCACCACACTGCAAGCGACTGGAGCCGAGTCATATGGAACTGGGTCACCGTGACACTCAATTTGTGTCCAGGGACGTTACACATTCTTGTGTGAGCTTTTTAGTAATATTCCTGGAAATAACATTAAAAGGATACAACATGTTACAACACACACGCAAAATCTACAAAATACTCATTTGTGGGCATGAATACAAACGATTTATTAACAAAAATTCTTAGCAAGATAACCGAATTGAGTGCACGTCCACAAAATGTCAATTTTGGATTTACAAATTACTATTTTATGTGCATGTTTTAGCTATTTTGTGGAAAACAAAATTTAATTTTCGTGCAGCCATAATACTGAAATTACGGCCAAATGTTCTCTTCCCCAATTTTATGTAGATGGTGCTTCAGTTGTGGATGCAACATTATATATATATATATATATATATATATATATATATATATATATATATATATATATATATATATATATATATATGATGTATTATATGATATGACCCTTGCAACCGCAAAACTGAGCTAACTAACACGGGGCGGCCATTTTGTCTCCTGAAGTCGACTGAAAATGACATCACGGTGGCTCAAGGTGCAGGTAACAACCAATCACAGCTCACCTGTTTGCTGTGTTTGGTCTTGTGACATTCGCAAGATGAGCTGTAGTTGGTAGTTAGCTGAACCTGAGCAACTGTGATGTCATTTTCAGTCGAAAGCAAGTGACAAAATGGCTGCTCCCAGTGATGGACAAAAAAATGTGGTTGATTTTGTCACTTATTTTATATTTCCACACAACACTTATCAGAATATCGTGCTTAAACTAAAAAGGATGCAAAGAACATGACATAGTAAGCAACTTTTTTTTCTTTGACTTCCCTTTAAACTCATTCAGTGCGACTGTCAACGAGACATCAAAGATCCATTTTTACTGGGCTCCACTGATAGCTGTAGAAGTCAAAGATCTAATTTAACTGCACTGGCAGTGACGGAGCTCAAAACAGAGTGCCGATTTAATAAAAGTTGAAACTACATTTGCAGTGGTATCCCTACAAAAATTTTCTTCAGTAAATCCAGAAGGCTCACGTAACATAATCAGTTTTATTTCTGGTTCGTCTTCAGCAAAATTGCGTCACCAACACTGTGCGTCTGTATAAAACGTCCCAAAATAAAGGCCATCACATTTTTTTGCAGTCATCAAAACACAATGTACCAGTAAGTTGCTTCATGTTCCAACTAATTTGCGCTTAATTTGAAAATGTACCGTTCCTGTCACAGCGTTAAGAAGGCATTACATCATATTTGCTGATACCCATAAAAACTCACATCCCAATGTTTGCGTACCCCCATTTGAAAACCACTGGACAAGTGATTAACACAACGGCTTCATTGAAGACTCTTGAGTGCAAGTGTTGGTGTGAGTGTGAACATTTGTCTATTTGTGCCTTGCAATTGATTGCCGACTAATTCTGCTCGCTCAGATGGATCTGGCTATGTGAAGATGAGAAATATAGAAAATGGATAGATGATCAATATACAGTAGATCCTTCAATTTCACCTTTGCATTCACACCTCTGCATAGAGTCTGGAATGGCAGAACACAAAATCTTGGGACATGTCAAAATTCAACCAAATTATCACTATCACACCAAGCTGCCTATTTTAAATTAAAATTTTGATTGTAATGTATTTGATTTTATTTTTTTTTAACCCACGGATAAGGAAACAAAGTGCGCCAAACTAATGTGACATAAATGTCATAATGCTCACGAGTCACAATTTTAAGTTTTTTTCCCACGGAATATATTGTGTGATGAGGTTTAATCATTCTGAGGAATCAAAACAAGAAAACGCTTTCAGTGACTTTTTATGCATGTCATGGCATTGCTACAATATCTGGAATCAGGAATAAAGACTTTTTTTATGACATTCCCTCCCTCCTCACTCTAACCTTAACTACTACCCTGAAGTAGTCCTTGAGGCCATGTCTTTTAGATTCGGACGAGTCAAATGAGGTCTTTCTAAACGAGCGTGAGGCAGTTTTTTCCAGATCAAACAGAGAAAATATTAATAAGATGTCGTATATTTCACCGCAGGCTCAGCTGTTGCCAGGTGGATATTTGGCTTGGCTGGGCACATCGGATGGAACGCCACCCTTCCATCTGGCACGGGTGCCCGGATTGAGTTTGAAGGAAAGCATGAGCAATGTTCCAACAGCACCTGCAAGTCTTTTCTTTTATGAGAATACAGGAAGTGGGGGGAATAATCATTTGAGGAATTTAATTTCTCCTTGGCTTAATCACTCGCTGTGCACATAAATAAATCCTCAGTGATTTGGCATTCAACCCGCTTTGCCAACTAAGAATAAATGAGGCAAAGGGCAGATTAATGATTCTGGCATTTTTTCTTATCAGCATGTATTTATCACTCAATTCTACGGAGGGAGGGGAGGGGGTGTAACTGACTAGTATATTACAAGCCCCATAAGTCAAATTGAAAAATTCCTCTTCCTCCTTTCTGATCAAAGTCTGGAAAGGCCTGATTGTACATGTAAAATATTATTGTAGCAATTAAAACAATCAATATATTACAAAACCGTAAATGTAAAATCTGTTCAATATTATTTCTGACAGCAAATCCCGATGAAGCTCACAGTTGCTGCACACAAACAGGAAGAAATGCTGGTAACTGCAACGTAGCTATTAGATAGGCTAACAGTTAGCCTAGTTCAGGGGTGTTTCATCTTTTATCCGTGCCTCTCAGTGACTTTGGATAATGATACTTCATCTTAGATGTAAATACAGTTTGTTGGATATTGAAACGTTAATTATGAATACGGAGATTACGGTACTTTTTTACAAATTAATAAAATATTTTTTTCTCATGTTTTAAATTACTTCTTAGAGTTGGGAGTAATGCATTACAAAAGTAATGTAATTAATGTAGTGCTTTTTACTGTAATGCGGTAATGTAATATATTACACACACAAAAATAGTAATATTGTACTCGTTACAAATGAGAATAGGTAATGCATTTTTTGCCTGAAAATGGTGAATATGGACAATGTGTCACGTTCTGTCGGGTTTGTTTTTTTTCATGTACTATTTGGTTGTAGGTCCTTGTTGTGTTCCCTCCCACGTCTCTCGTCATTGTGTGATTTATTCCACCTGTTGCCCGTGTGTTCCTGACCCCATGTGTCAGCAAATCAGCTTCCCCTGCCTCTCGTTCTCTCCCAGCTGTTCCGTGTTCTTTCTAATTAGTGTCATGTGTATATAAGCTGTATGATTGTTACTGCTAGTTGTCCGGTCATTGCATTGTTACCTCCATGCTGTTGTTTCTGCACTGTCTGCAATTGCCTTATCGCTCGCGTGTTTCCCGGTCGCTGTTCCTCATAAGTTTAGTTCTTTTGCTACTTTGTCCAGTTTTTGTCTATTTCGGCTCTAGCCTTGTTTGCTTATTAAAACATCAATTTTTGAGCATACCCCCTCCTGGCTTCCTTGCAGTCTTGGGTCCATCCTCTCGCACTTACCACTCCACTCACCATGCCCATTCATGAGAATGACCCGACCTTCACCGGACCCTGCAGGAAGCTCGCAAACCAGACGAACGCAACCGTTCTTAGCCTGTCGCCTTTTTCCTCGTTCCCCCCAAGTAAGCCCTCTTATCTGTTCCTCTTTGATGCGCTCTCCCGACCCCCCCCTCTAACACAGCTCTCTACCCGTCCTCCACGCTTTCTTCTTCCGCATCCTCTAACACCGCTCTGTACTCGTCATCAACGCTTCCTTCTTCTTTGCTTCACACCTGTGTGTCCGAGCTCCCTTATCCCACTATTTTGCCCCCTCACATTTTTCTTTATTCCGACTTCTTCAGACCTCTATCACTATCCACCCCCCTCATTTCCGTCCGAGCCGCTCTAGTCACCTACACGGCCTCTACGCTACATGTTGGATTCGGACTATTCCGATATTGAAGATGGCCTCCCTTTTATTAAATTCCACTCGATTTCTGGATCTAAGTTCGTTCATCCCAGTCCAGCTCTTTACAAGAATTTTTATTGCGACCCTAAATTTCTCTAACCCAGCAAGCGCTCTTCCGAGTCCGATAGTGATGATTTTGATTCTTTTATCGTGACCGTGAACTTTATCGTGGCACCCGCTTAGCCTTCTGTCCCTCCCGGGGCGGCATGGTAAGTTTCATCAGTTGTTGCCTCGTCACCATGCCCCAGTCCCGGTACACCCTCTGCAAGTCTCCAGAGTTCTCCAGTCCGCCCAAGTCTTCAGTTCCCTGTCCAGGCGCAGAACATGCTTAACTATTCCCTAGTCATGCTGCTGCCGCTTCTCTCTAGGTTCCTGGTAGCCGCGCTGCAGTCGCCCTCTGCGCCACAGGCCGAGCCGCTACAGTCGGCCTTCAGAGCCACAGGACGATCAACTGCAGTCGCCCTCAGAGTCTCAGTCGAGCTGCTGCAGTTGTCCCCCCCCCTGCCGCCGCCTCTTGAGTCTTCGCCAGCCGGTCACCTGAGGTTAACAACGTCAGCTAGTTTGCAGTGACTCCTGGGGCGCAAGCCCGCCTGGGGTCATCTGCTTCACCTTATTGACCGTACCGGACACCCTCCTGACTCACCCCACTGGGCTCACCCCATCTGGTGTTCCAGACGTTCTCCTGACTTACCCCACCGGGTCCATCTCATCGGGCGTTCCAGAGTCTCTGGGCAATCAGACTTGCTCCTCTGTGCGCATCTCAGGTTACGCTGGTGGCACTCATGGGACACTTTTTGCTGTAGTTTTTGTTTCTCTTGTTGTCGGATGTGTAATGAGCTAAAGGTGGTGAGAGTAATATAAAAGTAATGCAGTAGTAGTATAATGCATTACATTTCAAATACAGTAATACTGTAATGTAACCAATTACTTTGAAATGACAGTAATAAAAAATAATGCTTTAGCTTTGTAACTTGCCCAACAGTCCACTTCATTCTTATTTTTTATATGCATACCAAAAAGGTTCATTGACTCCCATTGTTTGTGGAAGACAGTCAAAATAGCTCAGAATATGAACGAATGCTGACCTCTAGCCAAGCTACATTTACCTTGCTAGCAATGACAGCAATGAAGTGTCGCACATGCTCATTTCGCCTTCATCATGCAGGGTCTTCTCCCATTTTAAAAATCTGTTAAGATGTTAACTCATTCACTGCCAAACTTGTAAAAAAAATGATCTGTGATGTATATAGTTGTTAATGGCAGTGAATGACTTACAAAGTCTATGTGGCCATCATAACTAGTAACACTTGTTCCACCTCTTTGTTCTGTTGAAACCTCTCCTTTTGTCTTTTTTTAAAAGCCCTGACATAACTGTCTCTCGACTGACTCCTAGTCAAGGTTTTGCGCAGGAGGAAGGCAGACAGTTCCTTCCCAATCATGCCCATGGACCTCTTTGGATATCAGCTATCTCCTGCCATAAGACGAGCCTATTTATAGCAACTCTCTGAGGATCCAAACCACATTTGTTTAGGTCAAGGCTGAGCTCACCGTCCATTAAAACAATCTGGGGAATCTCGAATGACTCTTGCTGCATTAGGAAGGGGAGGAATTTGAGATAAAGCAAACAGATCTCTGGCGACACCTCTCCTCCCCCATGGAAACAAAATAACGAGCCCAGCTGACAGAGGAGGATACTCATTTCAAGTTGATAAGTGGAGCAGAGTAGGGTGCATGCAGCGACTTGGAGCCTTGTTGATGAACGTCAGCCAAGCGGGAGCCAGGGTGATTAATGCAAATGTCAACTTGAAGATGGAGAAGCCAAAAGCCATTTCAGCCATTTCGTGTCCAACTTAATAGACTTTGATAGCCTGTTACTCTTGGTTTAAAAAAAAAGAAAACAAAACAAAACAAAAACAAAAAACAGCAAACATCTTGACCATGAAGCAGTCAGCATTGACAGCAAAATGACACAGGTCCACTTTTTTTTTTTTTTTTGCAAGGCTGCAGTGGGACTTTCCCTCAAAAGTGGCACGGAAAGGTCAAACTGGCTTTAACCTGGGCAGTGCGGAGTATGTAAGAACTTGGCCCGGCTGACTGTGAATGTTTGATTGGTCCCAAACCCTGCTGACAAGGTCCAGAACATTCCATTTCCAAAGTCATGACTCGATTTCTGAGAAGAGCGAGAACAGAATCCAACAGGAAGTGTGTGTGTGTGTGTGTGTGTGTGTGCGTGTGTGTATACTGGGGGTGTTTGTGTGTGAGTGAGTGTTTTGAAGGCCGTGCCTTAAACTTTAGTATCTCAAGGACTGGCAGTGGCCCAAAATGTGATGTGTCTGCTCATTATTTGAAGATAGATAAATCCAGAGAAAGAACAAGCGTCTAAAAATCTCATAATGCTAGATTTTGTCAAGAATGTTCACTAACCTCCAAAGTGGAATGCCTACAAAGATGGTACAAACTAAGATTAAACAAGGTTTTGAAATGTTCCAACCTGCTTAAATTAGGAAGTTAAAAAAAAATCTCTACAATGTTTTATGCACTCCCAACAGGGGTGGAAATTTAAGGTGGCCCTGGATAACCCTTGTACTCTATAGTCACACCATTTTAACTGAAAAATTGATCACTGTAATTTTTCTGCCATTTTTACGCAGTTAGTATACTTAGTATACTTAATACTTCGCCACACAGTAAAGAAAAATGTACAACTGATGCAGACTTTACAGTGATCTGTTTTGCTGTGGATGGTTTGATAAACAACTGACAGATGCACACACAGCCATATTATAAAAATTGGTTAAAAATATCCCAAAGATGAGTTTAAAAAGGAGTGACCCAATATTTGACTCAATTTGACCCAACTTTCTGAGCTTTAACATCCCAGAAATATAGATTATATAGTACTTTACTTTAAATCATTATATATATATATATATATATATATATATATATATATATATATATATATATATATATATATATACATATATATATATATATATACATTAATCGGTGAAAGGAAGTGTACGGCAGTGCAAAGAACAATCTTCAATATATAAAGTAGGAACGGTTTGAAAAGGCAAAGTAATGTAAAAGATACAGTAAAACTGAAAAAACAGGAAATTGTGTGGGTATTCCAATTTCAAAAACATAAATTAACTACAACAGGTGCAATTCATGAAGAAATTGCATGTAATTAATCTGTTCCGCAGTTGGGATTGTAATGCGAATTTGCCTTATGGCGGGTAATCCAAACCTAATGCATGTAAAACTTCAGGTAAAAACATCAAAATTGTACATAGGCCTACATATTACAAAATGGTATCAAAATAGTATGGTAAGTGCTACGTATATATAATATACATCTATACAATTAAAAAACATCACAAATAAAATATATAGACAGGATTTATTTACCTATTTGACAAACTTGTTAGGCCATATTGCCTAATGAGGGTAGGCTGGGTTAGCTTAGCCTTCTTTGTATTTCTTGATTATCTCCAGCTTCGTTTCTGTAAAAATCATCCTCTTTAACATCACTAGCAATCTTGGGACCTCTGGCTCACCCATTCAAGTTTGAATTAAGCAGTAAAATGCACAATAAATAGTTATTTTAAGCACTCAGACGAGATCCAGTCCCTAGCATGCCGCCATTTTGACAGTGACGCCGACCAATAGTAGACCAGTATCTTAGGGAGTCGTGACGCAGACCAATAGCAGACCAGCAGCTGAGTGACGCGTTGGAGCGCAGGCAGTTTGACGGGACCAGAAAATAAGAGCAATTACCTAAAAATGCCCGAAGATGGAGACAAAACAACACAAATACAGCCAACCCCTAGGGCCATGACAGTTATTTTTCCTGAAAAGCGGGAAAAATACCGTAGAGAGGGGACGAAAAAACGTAGCAGATTACATCGTAAGATGAAAAAAAACGTAAAGCAGGGATAGCGTAGACCGGGGTCCACTGTACCGTATTTACAGTGCTATCTGTCAATTAAGACCCAATGTGAAAAATTCGATTGGCAAAAAATTGGGATAAATTCTGTTTGAAATGATCGAAAATGACATTTTGTCTGCTAATTGATTAAAATTCGCTTAAAAATATATCATGTGCTTGGTTCTAAGTAGACCAATTTTTTTTCCATCGGTTTTTATTCACCAAGTAAGTTAGCTGTGTTGCCCTGTGTGCCACGTTTTTGCCATTATTATGTATTCATTTATTTAGTTTATTATTTGTAAGTATCAAGCCTTGAAACCTTGCTTATACAATGCTTGTTTAAAAAAAAAGCAATAGACATGTTTGACCAAACATGATGAATAATTGTGCCGAATAATCGTGATTACAATAGACCAAAATAATCATGATTATTATTTTGATTATAATCGTGCAGCCCTAACCTAAAGGAAGACACTTTACCAGCTAAATTAATTACTTTAGTAATTTTAGTAGTTAAAATACTAGTACTTTTTAGTTCCTATAATAGTGGATTACTTTGATACTTTAGTAATGAACTCATCGAACTAAGCAATTGCTTTTGTTGCTTTAAGGATTTTATACCATAATTATTTATTACTTTTTTAAATAACATTGCAGGCCATGTAAAGATGTATTTTTAGCATATGCCGCAGCCGCAAACAAGTGGATGCCGGTGTACAAATGACCCCCAGGCCATAGTTTGGACACCACTGCTTTAAGCTATTAAAGAGAGAGAAAACAGCTAAAATAAAATTTAAAAAAAAAAAAAAAAAATATATATATATATATATATATATATATATATATATATATATATATATATATATATATATATATATATATATATATATATATATATATATATATATATATATATGACAGAGCGTTTGATGTCACAGGGCTCAAGACATTCTTATGTAACTTCTTATAGCTGCTTGCCTTAATCCAGCAATACCTATAAAACATCACATGATGATAAACATACTCTATATGTATTTTATTTTTGTTTGAATGAGTGCAATTAACCATGGTTAAATTATTCTTCTACTTGTATGACACTTGACAATCTGACTTGTTAGGTGAATTACTTCTAACTGTGATGTTTTCATTATGCTGAGCCAGTACCTTTTGGTGCCCAAAGCTAAACAAGACAGCGTGTTAATGCACACCAAGTAGTCGTCAGTAGTCTGCTTCCTGTTAAGTCACGTGATCAACATGCGGCCACATGCAGTAGCGGTTTGCACTGCAGGCATCAAATTGGAGAGGCGCATTTAAAATGCTGCGTCACACTTTTGCACCGAGATCTGAAAAACGGAAGAACATGTGGAGTTGGTCCCACAGTTTTTCCACTCTTCTGGGAAGACTCTATAAAAAATATTAGGAGAGTAGTTGTGGGAATTTTTATCCAGTCATACAGAGATTTGAGTTGGAGGCATAGAAATTTGCACATAGTCTTGGCAAAGTGAAGAATTGTGCCCCAGCAGTAGTTGAAAAGTTGATATCGTTGTATATAAAATGAGCATTTTTATCACTATACCACAGTCCCAGTAAAGATAATTTCACAGAAGTTTCAAGCTCTTGGACGGTGCTTTTTATTTGAGCCATTCATCTAGCATAAACCACTCCCTAAATGGACTTTTGTCACTTGGCTTGCTGGCAAGCATCTTTGGGACAAAATGTTCAGAGTAACCACATACCCTTTATAACTCAGCTCCAGCGGCATTTTTTTTCTTTAGGTCATATAGCAAATAAAGCAAAGTCAGCACTAAATGTAACTTGCTGTAACTTGCATCATCATTGCACTAAAAATGACAACAACAACAAATACATTGTTAACATCGGTACAGTGTCGCCTTGACTTACAGGTTTAATTTTTAACTCAAAACATTTGTCTGTGAACACTTTTTCTTTTTTAATTCAAATCGTGCTTATTTTGGTGACGTTCCTTGGTTAGGAGGGGGCAGTATAACAGACATAAACATGCTGTAAATATTCAGTAACCTGCAATATTGGTCATATTTCACAGTGTGAAAAATGCATTGTCTGTCATCCTGTGTTGCTGTGTCATTTGTGTTCAACAATTTTAGATTTTACAGAACTGTAAGAGGAAAGAGCAAAATTATCAAAATGACTTGAAATGGGTATGCTTTGTTTTAAAGGGTGGCAACATCAATGCTGTCCATAACCGTTTTTCAACTATGTACTCGCTGTGAAAGGTTTTTCAGCTAAGTATACCTTAAGCCACATAATGCGTTGTTTGCATGGTGGGGGAAAAAACGGAATTCTGTGCCATCCTTGCGGACCCACACAAAATTGAACAAAATATTCATTTTTTGCTCATGTTCATGTTCCAATTAACTTGCGCTTAATTTGAAAATATGTTGTTTCTGCCACAGCATTAAAAAGCCTTAAAGGGTAAGTCAACCCAATACAGTTCTCTTTACTGTCAATATGTCCCCACTAGTGTTAACATGGAATGCTAAATAATGAGTTTATGGAATATGAATTTAAATAGAAAAGTGTACCTGTTTTTAATCATCTCGGGGTGGCCATTTTGACGAAAATTACATCAACACTTGTTTGGGGCACAAGTAACGACCAATCACTGCTCACCTGCTGTCTGAGATATGTGGGTACAGATGGCTTTGGCTGCTTAATTCATATTCCACAAACGGAATGTCAATCATAATACAGAGTATAGATTACAGGGGTTGCATAGGCCAAACTGTGAAATTTTTAAAAAAGGGAACTCACCTCAATGAGAAGCAATTTATGAGGCAGTCTGTTAAATTGCATTATTAGCACGAAGATAGGAGACTGTGCAAAGGCAAAGGCAAATGTGTTTGTTTTAAATACACAAAAAAAAACAAAAACAAAAAAAAAAACGGAGCAGAATATTGTTATGGATGAAGACTTTCACAGGTATTGACGTGAGTAAAAATTGAGAACATGTGGTGACCAGGGTTGGGTAAACATAAGCGCTGATAACCCCGAGGGCAACTTGGCCATGTTGATGGACTTGTCTCCTGGTGATTGGCAGGCAGCCAATAAACACAGAACATGAAATCATCTAAAGCCTTTTTGTGACAGCCCCCCCCTGGTGAGAAGTTGTGGAATTGAGACCTGTGCTGCAAACATTTGCATTAATTCACTGTAGAAGTGCATGTTTTCCCAAGTTAACTACATAATACCCCATAATACAGTATTTATTCTATCTATTGTTCGTGTTTACGCCTCCGGTTGTGTTTTTTTGTAAGAAACAGCAATAATGTAAATGGGTCACTTTGACCAATGAGGAACATCAATAGTTTCTCTGGGTCAAAATAACCCAGTAAACAGAGGCAATATCAAAGTTATAGCTGTGGAGTTATGTTTGTTTGTTTGAATAGTAATAACATCCTGGGTCAATTTGACAAGAGATCATGAGTAATAATTAAAAAAAGTTTCATTCTGCCATCAAAGCTTGTGATTTCTTTTTTGCCCCTCCAGAACATAACAGGAGAGTGAAAATACAGTAATCCCTCGTTTTTCGCAGTTAATGGGGTTAAAAACTGTGTCACCCCAAAATTTTCATGCATGTGAATGTGGTTGCGTGAATTTTTTAAAAATGTTACAATTATATATACTTTACATATTTAAGACAAATATTTAAGACAAATATTACTACAGTAAGCATATTTACTTAAACCTTAAATTACTAAAATTTAACTGTACTGTTATCCCTTCTCATTTCCATCCCTTGGCTGTAGTCTCCAATTTATTACAAAATAAATCTAAGGAAGAGATTCACAATGCTTTTCTGTTGCGCTGCTCTCCCTCCTTTCGCGAGTTTCATGTTAGACTCCAAAACAAATCTGTCAATCAGCTCAGCTCGCGGGCCCTCCTACAAGACACATGATTGGCTCCCGGCGCGACCATCGACCAATGAGGGTAGGAATTGTAATCTACTACTGCCCGGGAGTTGTATCTATCAGCAACAGAGCATTGTAAATCTCTTACCTGGGTTTCTTTTGTAATAAATTGGAATTTCAAGTGTAAACTCTGCTTGTTATCTTTGGTTAGCGACAGGCTTCACTCTGATTCGACTTCCGGGTGCCACTAATACAAGGCCAACCACGACTCCCAGCAAGATTACAGCCAAGGGATGGAAACGGGAAGGGATAACAGTACAGTTATTAAGTTTTAATAATTTAAGATTTAAGTAAATATGTGTACTGCAGTAATTTAATGTCTGAGGACTACACGTGGCATGTGCATTTAGAGTTAACTCGTCTGTCTGGCATGCAGGGAACGTTCAGTGCTCACAATATAGCTTTTTATTTTTTATTTTTTAATGGAAAAAAATCTGTGATGCACTGAGGGCGCGATATGTGAGGCGCGAAGCAGCAAGGGATCACTGTAAACCAATCAGAGCAGCGCTCCACATTTCGTTCTATATCAGCTATTCAATGAGAATGAAATCATTATATTCTATTATTTTCTATTCTACTCTATTCTTAGTTTTATGAGACTACAACTAGTGATGCATGTACTTTTTAAGTCAGTTACAGCGAATGTAAAAAAAGCGACACACACCTGTTCAAACGTCAGGTTTTTGTTAATCGTTAATTGTTTTTTTTAAATACAAATTTAATGCCAGTCACCCCCCGCCCCGAAAAAACTTGCAAGCCAATTTTCAGCATTCTGACAGACCAGTTAAGTGTCTTTTTTATTAATCCCCATTCTCCAGCCCCCCCTCAAAAAAATTAAATAAACCTAGTTGACATCAATTGGCATCGATTATGATACGACTTAACCTGTGCAACAATATGTTCACAAATAGAGCGGGATTAAAAATAAAAACACTAAAATAATGTGGTTGCACAAGTGTGCACACGCCCTTAAAACAATTAGTACATACTTGACACGATTTTAAGTGTACCCGATTGTTGCTGACACAGTTGGAGCTATAGAAAAACAATCACACAGCACAATCGACTGCTTTTTGTGTTGGATCTTAGTACATGTATGCTGCAGCAAGCTTTGGGTGACATCACATTGACGTATGTGTGTGAGCATGGCTCATGTCCCAAAACCATCTTTTAAGCATATACATTGTCTCCAGAAGGCAAGCGCGTCATGTAAACAGATTTATGTCCCCACAAAATGCGTACAGTTACAAATACGCACACACCCAAGGCAAAGCGAGCCTCTAAATATAGTCACCCTCCAGTGGTATTATCACAGTAGGGGCCATGCTCTGTTATCTCTCACCCTTCACTCTCATTGTTTTACAGTTCCAGCAGATGACAGCTTCACTAAGCAAGGGGCCCGTTATATAACACCTGCGACTGACTGTGGCTGCTTTGCGCCGTTTTCCAGGAGCAACACTTTATAAATTATTTTTGGGTTGGTTTAATGTGCCAGGGGTGCATGGAACAAGGCTCCACTATTTGCTTGAGTCATGCCGCAAAAAGTCTCATGCCGCTTTTAGGCTAATTTGGACCAAGCGGAAATGTAATTAAAACTGCATGTAAGACATTTCCTCGGAAGAAGAACGCCTCAGGCAGAAAATACAATTATAGTCTCGCTGAAATCGGCCTGATATGAAGGGGCAGTCGGGCTTCATGCAAATGTATTACTACTTTTGAGGCGTTACTATCAAAATGACTTTTGTAAAAATGATGACTCGGTTCAGAGATACTTGTCAGACTCAAGATTAAAAAGTGAAAAGTTGCAATTCATAAATTGATTGTTCACAATTTCTTGTTGCTTTTTATGTAATGTCCTTACTATGCCACAAGCTAAAGCTAAAGTAATAGTTTACATCATTAGAGCAGCAGTCCCCAACAACCTATCCACCGCCCGGTACCGGTCCTTGGATCATCAGGTACCAGGCCACGTGGGCCGCACCCAAAATCATGTTTCAGAACTGATTACTTTAACATTTCATTCATCTGTGCTTTGTTTGGCTTGATCTTTGTTTCTCTGCGCTGCCTCTGGCCTCTCTTGATATTTATTACATAGTGAGAAGGATGATGTGGTTTTATGAGCGTTCAGTCGGTGACGCACACATCCCCCACACATTGTAAAATAAGTTTAAATTGATAATAACCTGTTTCAGGATTATAGTTTATAGTATATTTATACAGTATAGGCAATTACAAACATTTTACTAAGCCGTCAATTGTTTGGGGTTTTCCAAAGCAGGGCTTATCACACAATCAATGGAGCTCTCCCTTTTTTTTTTTTTTTTTAATACTGACATTTGATATTAAAGTATTTATCATTTGTTTTGTGTGTGTTTTAATGCTGGGATATTATTGAATGTTTATGATAAAGTACAGCTAACATTTCAATTTCGAAACAGAGCTGGCTGTAGTTCCCATCATGAGATTTTAACAGGTTTTCGCACAATTTAATATTTTATTAATGCAGGGAACAGGAAATGTTTTCTTTTCAAATAAAGAGCAAATAAATTGGAACAAGACACAACCTATTGCTGAGTTGTGTAATAGTGACTCCTTTGTAAAACTTTCTAGGCCATTATTTCGTTTTGTTTATTTGGTTTAGTTTATTTTGTTAGAGTGCTGTAAAAAAGACTTCACAGGTGTAAATTATTGAAAAAAGGTTGAGAAGCACTGGGCTACGCAATTAAAATTCACACTGACACAAACGTATAATACATGTTTGCAGCACTCAATTGTTCCGAGACATTTCCTCTAAAATGAAGATATTTGAAAATGTTCACGTGTACCCCTGGTTATTTAACTTTAATACGTTTAAAGGGTCGGGAACACAAAGGAACAATGCACTCCCATCTGTTCCATGTACAGTACAAGCTTGTTTTAATGCATCATAGCTTGATTAAACAAAGCCTACACTACATCAGAGATGATTTGTCAAACAAGCATTACTCAGATTTTCCAGACATGAAACACCAGTGTCAGTCTCAGTTAAAATATTACTCTCTAACTGCAACCATCTGCGCGTTTCTATGTGCTAGTGTGTGTGTGTGTGTGTGTGTGTGCACTCACAAGTGTAACTCATCATCCGTGTGCGTTTGCGTGTTCTGAATCATGCTTGAATGTCTTTCCAAAGCCGCTTCCAGGTACGCTCATTGGATCACTGGTCAAACAAAGATTAGTGAGTTATGCAAGGTTCACATGATAAAAAAAAAAAAAAAAAAAAAAAAAATCACCATCCACCTCTGGACGTCAGCAAGTGCCCGCGTTCTCATCAAGGAGAGGCTGAGAGGTCAGACAGGATTTCCCTGACCGCTAACAGTTGGCTACATAAATATCGAACCAGGAACAAACATGTTTTTTTCGGGAGAGGGTAACAGGAAAGGCCAGACAAAGCGTCTGTGACGAAGCTGCACCGCAATCACGTTTCCCCATCGCTCATGAAGCGGGAACGCAATTTGGTTTGCCTCCGTAGACCTTGACAACGTAACAATCAACACACAGCACGAGGAGCTATGAGCGTCTCTTGTGTAAACACACATCGGCCACTTCATTAGGCTCGCTTGCAAAATTTGAAGGGGGGGTGAAAAATGTGTCAAAAACTGTCACCTTCACCTATTTCCTGAGCTTGATTTTGTGACGTTTGCAAGCTGAGCCGTGATTGGTCATTACCTGCGAAGCTATGATATCACTAGCAAATCTTTTTAAAATCAATTATCCAAAAGTTTATTCCATTGAAAAATATGCTATTTGTTTTTTTTTTACAATCTACTAATCGTTGAGCGAATGTAACTACTCTATTGACATTATTGTGGGTGGTTATAACTACTCATTAATTATTACACTAATGTTCCATCTTAGGCTAACCAGTTAGCAATCGCGATTAGCATGAGCAATTACCATTTAAGGTCTGACAAACATGAACTAAAATTTAGTTTACACATATATCATTGGATTTATACACATGTATAAGTGCCCTTGATGTCACTTACGATGTTTCAACAATATTCCTTGAGTAATCTTGAAAGTGGAGCTGCCTGTTAGTTGCTACGAAGCCAATAAAAAATTCCATGGCTTCTTCTTCTTGACTAGCAGACTGTGCACAATTTGTGCTTGACCGCCCCCACTGGTTAAAATATGACACCTTAATTTAAGTCTCCACACCGTTACATTTTTATAGTGACAGTTTATATATTATTATGAATTAATTCAGCCCTTTGTGCATTATTTTTTAGTAAAGATGTTTTTAAAGTTGATTAGAAATCAAACTTACCAAATAAAAAAAGCACCTTAACTCATTTAGTGCCAGCCCAGTCAAAAGAAATCTTTGACGTCTATAGCCGTCATTGACAGTGAATAAATTCATTGTTGTTCCCAAAACGGTAGATTAGCTCAAGTAAAGTATTTTTATTTTGGAGGATAATGCCAGCAATTTATAGTGACTGGTTAAATAATTAACTAATTTACTCCCAGTCCAGTTAAACGGAATCTTTGACATCAATAGTCGTCATTGGCAGTGAATGAGTTAATCAACTGGTTGCAGCGAGGCTTTTTTTTTTTTTTGCAGCGAGTTTATTTTAAAGAGTTGACAAAATTGACACAATTAGTGTTCCATCGTTTATCGCGAGAGTTAAGTTTGCAAGCATATATCCAGTAACTGAAATCTGCAAAGTACAGATTAAACTTTTTTCTTCCCTTTTTTTGTTAGTTTCTGATGCGAAATAATCGATAAAAAGCAATATTTCTTTTGGGTGTGGTCCAACTTAGGAGGGAAAATATTTAAAAAAAAAATAGCAAGGTAAAACTGCATAAAAAACAGTCATAAATGAATGTCCATGGAGTAGAGACTGAAAAAAAAACTAAAATTAATTAAAGAAAATTGATATTCATTGACTGGTCTGAAGAAGTTGAAATTAGTTACATAAACCGAAGTTATGTTTACAAATGAAAACAAAGTGAATCCGCAATAACTGAACCTTGATATAGAGACGGAACACTGTAATCACGTTATATGCATAAAGAATCAAATCTATCAACAAATGCTGGGTAAACTACACTCAAATTCAATAATGGAACTACCTGTCCCTGGTTCGTACCTCTTTTGTTAATTAGAAAATATGTCTGGAAACATTAAAGACTTCATAAAGAATTTATAGCTTTTCCAGTTTCTAAATTTAGAGAATTACAGGATAGTTTCAAAACACGTACAAACAACAAAATTGAAACACCGTTTGATTTTATTTTTTTCCTGTCTACAATTAGTTGGAAAACTAAAATTTATAGTTTGTCTCTTGGTAGCTGAATATTACATTTCTAAACTTTTTTTCCAATCGATTTTTATTTGGTTGCCGTTTTAATACAGAAAAAAACAAAACGAAATGAGGTTTTTTTTTTGTTAGTTGTCTGGAACGTAGTCCTATGTTCTTTCTCTTGATGACATTTTGTTTGTTGCAGAATAGTTGGCATTTGTATTTTGACCTAATTGGACATCCAATAGCTTTGTTCTTGGGAATAAAACTTTGTTTTACTAATTGCATTTGTTGCATATATTGTAATTCTGTTGCGCTTCCGTTCACTTGAGAGTCACGCAGTCGCCATCTTGCCGCACCTGTCTCCAAATAAACTGGCAACTTGCCTGTGCGCCTACCAATTAAAGCAACTCTTCATGTCTGCGCTTTGCAGTCTTACTGCCGCTTTGTGACTTATCATAACTACTTTGGCTTTATATGGACTCCACAAAAAAATAATTCACATGAACAAAATGCATTGCATTTTAAATCTGCAAATAACCTGCAGGCTGTTCTAATTTCCACCAATCTATGTCAACCTTCTACTTGTAAAAAAAAAAAAAAAAAAACTCACTGGAAACGGATGGACCAATCTCCAGACGCCACGCTGTCGCCACCATGTGGTCAAATCAGAATTGCTGACGAAAATTCGTTTTTTTCTCCTCCACTGTACTGTACAGTACTGAACCCAAATTATTGCGCCTTTTCAAAAAGAAATGAGAACATAGCGTTTATATTTCGTTTTTATTTGATAAGCGAAAAATCAAATGAGTCGTTTTTCTGCTTTTATGTTTTTAAACATATCTAATTACACTTGTCAAGGCTTTAAAAATGCAAATTGTTTCAAATAACTAACATATAATGCATACTTTTAAAAAAGCAAGTAAATTTCTTTAGATGAACATGTAATGAGAACGGCATTTTAAAGCTGCACAGTAGGGCCTTTTAAACAACCGTGTATATACAGTATATAAAAGGTCTTTTTTTTTTTCAAAGGACAATGTATAGAATGCAGTCAAAAATGAATAGTATTTTTTAAATAACCTAGTAAGTCCTTCAAAACATGTTTGGTAAGGGTATTATTGATAAATACACATTAAACAGGGCTTATGTGTCCATTATGTTTAATCTTCAAATAACTGATGGCAAAAATGAAAATATTTACAAGAAAAATACGATCTGTACAAAGAAATATACATGCAAAAGTACAAAAACAAAATGGAAAATAGCAAACGTACTGTATGAAACGAGTGAAATGTGGACAGGTAACAAAAGGGGAAAAAAAAATCCTAAACTGAGGTATCCAGTTCAAGTTTGCACACCTTGTAAAAATAAATAAAATGTTACACAGGACTTTTAGAGCTTGCTAAATTTGGCAAAAAAAAAAAAGTATCTGTACACAAGTTGAACAAAATGATTTACAAAACAGCTCCTCAAATTCAACTTCTGTATTTTTTTTTGTTTGTTTTGTTCTTGTTTTAAAAATCGCTTTTGGACTCGTGTAAACAATCATCTCACCTAGTCAACTGTGTAAAACAGCAAAGCCTAAGGAAAAAGTAACGGTACATTTAAAATTCTAGCAACTTTGGTGTGCCAATACTACACAGGAGAAACATTACAAAAAAAAAAAAAATCAATGCGAATGATTGTAAGCGATGACTCGCAACTACCAGCAGTTCTCAGTACCGACACTCATTATTATTATACACAATGACGGATGTCTTCATAAATAGTTGCATAAAACATTAACGCTGCAACATTGCACATGAGTAACAGAACGTACGATGAGTGCATTTACACTTGAGTTCTTCGGGCGATAGCATCATATTACGTTATCTGTCATCATCTTGAACATTTTTGGAGTAACGTATGGACGCGATAAGGCTTCAACACAACTTTTTTGTTCGATGAACAATGTCTTTTTTTTGTCGTCGTCGTCGTTGTTGGTTTGAACGTCTCAACAACAATTGGGAGTCTGTGCGTGTGTCCTTTCTGGAAATGTACCAAAGTTGAAGCGTAAAAAGTGAACAAAAACGCACAAGATGGCGTCATTTCTCTCGGCTGGTCGTATTTGAACCATTGCTAAGGAAAATAAATTACTTACATGGCACTATATATTTTTTGGATTTTTTTTTTTTTTTTTTGGTGTACCGACAAAATGTGAGTGTAAAGCAGCAAGCAGCAGTAGACAAGGGCATCCATGAACTCCAAAAGGACTGAGTTTTTTTTTTTTTGTGTGTGTGTGTGAAGAAGGATGAGCTCAGCGTTTCGTTTGGCACAGCAAACATTCCCGATGTTTGCTCAGGCGAGGGTTGCAAAGTTACAGGAAGTTGGAAACTTCCCATGGCAAGCAAAAGGGAAATTTAAATGCTCACTAACAGAATTGAAGATTGAGCAAGAACTGATCACTTGAATTTGGATGGGAGATGTATTGTAGCATAGCAGGAGTTTGCTGTTTTTTTTTTTTTTAAGAAACCACCCAACCCGAGGAAAAACAACTAACAATATAGAAACCTGGCTTGCCGTATTACAACTACCAAGTCGTCCCTTTAACTTGCCATGGGAATTTTCCAGCCCTCTGAAACCCGAGCCAGCTCAGACCTGATTCTGCAGACGGCTGAGGATGAAGCCCCGCACCCCCCCAATGGGCCGGGCGTCCGTCTGATGCTTCCTGCGGTCTATGAAGGAGACGAGACGCGAGGTGTCCAGGCAGCACTCGGCGGAGGTGCGCTGGTCGAGCGCCCGCAGCCAGGCCTCCTGCAGGCACAGCCCCGAGGGCGGCCTTGCGCCGGCCTCGATCCTCAGGAGCAGGCGCACAAAGTCGCGCGCCGCCTGGCTCACGCCGTGGAAGTAATCCTTGGGGAAGCTGAAGTCCAGGCGGCAGATGTTGAGACAGGTCTCCTCGGTGCTTTCGTCCAGGAAGGGCGAGGCACCGCTCAGCAGCACGTAGGCCACCACGCCCACGCTCCATACGTCCGACGTCAGCGACGCCGGCTCGCCCAGCACCAGCTCCGGGGATGCGAACTCGGGACTGCCCAGCAGCGGGTGCACGTAGGGGGTGCCACCCAGCTGCACCGCGTCGCCCAGGTCCGTCAGTTTGACCGACGGCTGCCCGTTGGAACCGTGGACCACCAGCAAGTTCTCGGGCTGGACGCACACAACAAACCGGGTTACTTTGGAACACCGCCAGCATTTAGTTTCTTACAGTGGGGCAAAAACGTCTTTAGTCAGCCACCGATTGTGCACGGTCTCCCACTTAAAAAGATGAGAGGCTTGTAATTTATCATAGGGGCACTTCAATTATGAGACAAAATGAGAAAAAAAAATCCAGAGAATCACATTGTTTGATTTTCAAAGAATTTATTTGCAAATTATGGTGGAAAATAAGTATTTGATCCAAAAAAAAGTTCATCTCAATACTTTGTGATATACCCTTTGTGGCCATGACAGAGATCAAATATTTTCTGTAACTCTTCACAAGATTTTCAGACACTGTTGTAGGTATTTTGGCCCATTACTCCATGCAGAACGCCTCAAGAACACTGATGTTTTGGGGCTGTCGCTGGGCAACACGAATTTTCAACTCCCTCCAAAGATTTTCTATGGGGTTGAGATCTGGAGACTGGCTAGGCCACTCCAGGACCTTGAAATGCTTCTTATGAAGCCACTCCTTCGTTGCCAGAGCGGTGTGTTTGAGATTGTTGTCATGCTGAAATCCCAGCCACGTTTCATCTTCAATTCCCTTGCTGATGGAAGGTTTTCATTCAGAATCTCACGATACATGGCCCCATTCATTCTCTCCTTTATAAAGATCAGTCGTCCTGGTCCCTTTGGGGCTGTTTCCAAAGCATGATGTTTTCACCCCCATGCTTCACAGCAGGTATTGTGTTGTTTGAATGCAACTCAGCCTTCTTTTTCCTCCAAACACGAGTTGAGTTTATGCCAAAAAGTTTTATTTCGGTTTCATCTGACCATATAACATTCTGCCAATCCTCTTCTGGATCATCCAAATGCTCTCTACCAAACTTCAGATGGGCTTGGACATGTACTGGCTTAAGAAGGGTGACACATCTGCCAGAGCAGGATTTGAGTCCCTGGTGGCATATTGTGTTACTTATGCTAGCCTTTGTTATTATGGTCTCAGCTCTCTGCAGGTCTTTCACTAGATCCTCCCCCTGTGTGGATCTGAGATTTTTGCTCCCCGTTCTTGTTTTTTGCTCCCCATTCTTGTTATCATTTGGACCCCACGGGGTGAGAGCTTGCGTGTAGCCCCAGATCGAGGGAAATTATTGGTGGTCTTGTAGGTCTTCCATTTTCTTATACTTGCTCCCACAGTTGATTTCTTCACACCAAACTGCTTACCTATTGCAGATTCAGTCTTCCCAGTCTGGTGCAGGTCTATAATTTTGTTTGTAATGTACTTTGACAGCTCTTTGGTCTTGGCCATAGTGGAATTTGGAGGGTGACTGTTTGAGGTCGTGAACAGGTGTCCTTTTATACTGACAACGAGTGAAAACAGGTGCCATCGATACAGGTAGCGAATGGAGGACAGAGGAAGAAGAAGTTAAAGTTCTGTGAGAGACAGAAATCTTGCTTGTTTGTAGATGACCAAATACTTATTTTCCAGAGGAATTTATCAATTAATTAATTAAAAATCAAACAATGTTATTCTCTGTCATTTTTTTTTCTCATTTTGTCTCTCATAGTTGAAAATACACCTATGATGAAAATTACAGGCCTCTCTCAAGTGGGAGCGCTTGCAAAATTGGTGGCTGACTAAGTACCCTTTTGCCCAACTGTACTATACTTCACTCACTCACTGCCAGCCCAATTTAATGCCTGGGGGAAATTTTGACCCAACTCTAGCTTTTTGATGTGTAATATCAAAGGAAAATCATACAACAACAAATAGATTGTCATAACATGATGACATTAAATATGCCACGCTGCTGTCCCTTCTAAATGCTTACAAACTGGAGGTCGAGTCAAAGGTAGCCCATGTCGGGCTCATTTACTGCCATTCAAAATTGGAAATATTGGCAATTTTTGGACATACTAAAAACCCAATGTTTTATCATGCAATTCCCCCGATTTTTGCATGAATCCTTATAAAGGCAACTCGCAAACGGGGCACAATAGAAATGTTTGTGCTGACACCCCAAAACCACCGGGTGGTGCTAGTGGGCAACTTATAACATTTGCATGCCTTTCATTGACTTTGATGATTGGCTTAGCCTGGACTCCCATTATGCAAAAGTATTCAAAAGTCACAATACTCGAATTACATACTAATATACCTATTTCAAATTAATGAACATAAAAATATACAGCGTAGTTACTTTTGCTATTATTGTATTTTAACAATTTTGTATATTAAGGTTAACAAAAAATTGGGCTGATGCCACTGAATTGACTTTGGCTTTTGTCTTTTTTTTCCCCATCAAAATCGAATGTTTCAAAATCTCCGGCCAAAATGGAGATTTGCCCAAGCCTCCGGTTTCGTGGTTGCGTGTGTCCAGCTTAATCGGAGATTTGCGTCAGGGCTCTACTCTTTTTTCCCGCCGAAGACACGGATACTGATTACGTCAGAGGCAGAAGTTCTTTCTGATTCCCCAGAATTTGCGACATTACTGCCGCCTATCGACTTGGCATACTTGCACATGAATTTGATACCTCACTATTTGCTTTCATATAGACACGACTTATGTGGAGTATCCCCATAAATGTATTATTTCGGTATTGCAATTCATCTGTACAGTAGAAGGTAAACAATCATTTGAAAAGCATAGTTTATGTTACTTTATAAAATACTTTGTTTTAATGAAACATCTTACATAAAATAGTCCTACAACTAATTAAATGCTAAACTAAAAACAAACATTTTGGACAACATAAAACTAACAAACTTGTTCTGTATACTAAATGCATAAATTAAAATCTGACACGAAATAAAAACTACCGTAACTATAAGGAAAGATCCAAAACTATCTAATTTCTAGCGGCAATGTTTGTATGGGAAACTCTGGTGGATGCATTTAGTCTTTTAAGATTTTGCTCGTATCAAGCGAGAATATCAATGGGCGTCATTCATGCGAAGAGCTGCAATGATTGGCATTTCTTTCAGCGAGTAGAATTCAGTTTTGAATTAAATAAGGATTTTTTTTTTTTTTTTTAGTTCAGCACAGGGTAAAAAAACAAAAACAACGAAAAAGAATCCACTGACATTAATTCCAATGAGTTAAGAGGAAAAACCTTTGACCAGTCTTACTTTGACGTCCAGATGAGCTATTCTGCTGTTGTGCAAGTAGTGTAAAGCATCCAAAAGGTCTCGGAGGTAGCAGGCCACCTTCTCCTCTGTCAGATTGCCCCAGCTGATGATGTAGTCCAGGAGACGGCCTTGGTCGGCCCTGGCAAAGGGAGGGGAAAAAAAAAATGTCAGTGTACGATTCATTTTGTCATAGTAATTCACACTTCTTTCTACTGACATTTCCAGGACCAAGATGTAGCTGCTGGGGGTTTCGTACGTGTCCACCAGGTTGATGATGTTGGGATGTTGGAGCCTGTGGAGCAGGTTAACTTCCTGCGTGACGCGGTCCCGCCTCATCAGTTTCTTGTTCACCAGCTTGACTGCCACCGGACGCTTGGTGGCCCGGTGGTCACAACGCTTGACGACTGAGAAGCGACCCCTGGTGGACAATAATGGAGGTCAGTCATATGTACATAGAAAGTGTTTTTTTTTTTTTTTTTTTTAAAGACCCCAAAATTATCTTAAGGTCCACCGTCTCCACTTGTAAGAAAACAAAAACTTATAGTGAGGCAAAACAGCGTTCAGTGGTTCTCAAACCTTTTTTTTAAATTTTAATCAATCGATTGTAGTATGCTCGGGGAGCGAACAGAATAAGAATTTCACTGCGTGGTTAGTACTATAATGTGACAATAAAATCTCTTTGAATCTGATAAATATGTATGGAGGGGGGGGACATCTTTAGACATATTTTGCAATTCCAGAAGACTTGACTGTCTAACATTATCTGTTTTATATCTGGCTTGTCTGTCGGAATATTGCAGATGACAGTGCGCATCCGTCTAAAACATAACAATCCATCCATTTTCTAAAGCCACTTTTCCAAATAAATACAATATTATACAGAAGTGTCATCATAAAACATAATCCAGCAATAAATTGCTCTATGTTCCAATTAATTTGCTCTCAATTTCAAAAGAACGCCCTGCAGAAAGCCTGTTAAAATCTCGCGTACCAAATCTTATGCTGTTGTGGAAAAACAGTTGAAGCATACCTTGGATGTCCAACTTTTGAGAGGTAAACGGAACAACATTGTAAACTTTGATAAATACCTGATGTTCCCATTTTTGGGTCGAGTCTTGTATAGTATTGGATTGGATGCAACATCAAGATGTTGATTGGTGATCCTTTGTACTCAGCAATTGCTAATGACTGTCACTAAGTAAGTTCTTTAAAATACACGCCGCATGCACGAACGCACGCACGCACACACACATACATGTATATATATATATATATATATATATATATATATATATATAAAAATATATATATGTATGTGTATATATATATATATATATATATATATATATATATATATATATATATATATATATATATATATATGTATGTGTGTATATCTATATATATGTGTGTGTGTGTGTGTGTGTGTGTGTGTGTGTGTATGTGTGTGTGTGCGCACGCCCATGTATTTATTGCAATTATGGATGTACACGTTTCTACTGTAAAATGTTTCCCTGAGCTATTATAAGCTTGCCTTACAAGCTTACAAGCTTCACTTACAACTAGTGAAAACCAAAACCTTTTCTTTAAAAAAAAACATACATTTTTCTTCCAAGGACTGGATGTCCACTTAATTTGTACACAGCTTTCCATATTTATGTCCGCATGAAAATTCAAAACTCGCAAGCAACTTTATTAGAAACACAGTAAACTGACTTATTATAGTATGCACAATGTGTACCTAATGAAATGTCCAGTGAGTATCTGTCCAAATTACCTGCCCAGTTCAACCACCTCGATGTAGTGAGAATCAAAGTTGTCTTTCCAGCTCACTCGCAAGCCGTCAGTGGACACCGCTGTCAAATACGTGCGGGTTAAAATTGCATCATGTAGAAATCGTGGAGCATGCGTGGTTAATGCTGCGCCTTGAACTCACCCAGCACTCTGAGGCTTGCTGTTGATGTGGCGCTGCCCAGCTCGTTGGCGGCGATGCACGTGTACACGCCATCATCATCTGATGCCACGCCGATGATGCGAAGGGTTGCTTCGCCGGTGTCACTGAGATAAACGCATTCAAGCAAGAGGGTCAATACATTTTGATGTGTTGCTGTATACGCTGTTATCCTACCTGTAAGTGATGCTGAAACGGCCATTGTTGCTGAGGTTGCTCTGATTGGGTCCCCTCCAGGTGACGGTGGCGCGGGGGCGGCCACACACCTTACACCGCAGGGTGACGCTCTCGCCGTTGTCACACGTAACGTCGCTCAGTGGCACGAGGAACTCAGGTGGAACTGAAAGGGGAAAAACAATATTGTACTATTACCGGTAATTGTCATTTGACATAGCTCTTAGCTGCAGTGGGAAATACATACCATCATAGATGTAGTTTGGATTTAAAAGCTGAAAATGAAAAAGAAGAACGTGTCAGAGGATGCAGTGATCTTAGTTGAAGAATTTCCTCAGAAGAACTTACCTTTACAGAAACTTTATTGCCATCTCTGGACTTCCTGTAACCATTTTCCAACTTGGTGTCTTTCTTTGCGTCCTTCTCCTTTTTGTCCGATTTCTTTCGGATGCGCAAGGTTGTATGCCACGAAGAAGACTTCCTACTGGAAACCAAAATGTTTTTATTACATTTCAATATTTTCTACATTTTGGCAGCCTGTGGTCTATGAAAAATACATTTTAAGATGACCCACAATGCTAATTAATATAATAAGTAATAAATCAAATGTTTGATGGTAAACAGCATTGGAAGTGTAATTTATCTTAGCGGTTTTAAAAAAAATAATTACATTATAAATGCAACATGTAATTGTTTGCTTGGTTTATTATTTACAGTTTATTACTGTTTATTAATTTACAGTTTAAAAAAAATACAGCCTCCCTTACTTCTTTCCATTCTGTTGCCCTTGGAGGATAATGTTTGGACACCCCATGATTAATTCATTTACTGCCAACCCAGTTAAAATGGAAAATGGATCTTGGATGACTATGGCCATCAAAGGCCATGGTGAGTTATTAAAAAAAAATAAATAAAGCGAAAATGTTTTTCTCACTTAGGCAACAAAATGTTTGTTCAGCATGTGTCTTGTGACAACATTGATTGCATTTCCGTTAACAGTGGCCTTTTTTCAATAGCCAACGTACTTAATTGGTCCCTCGGGGCAATCGGGCGCAATGGCTGAGGTATGACCAAGGACGAAACCGGGGATCCAGCCTTCGGCAGCAGGTCCCTGCTCAGTCGCCGCTCGGAAGACCAGGAACATGTTCTGCTGATTGCTGGCCAAAATCTGGACCACCTCGCCTTGATTCACGCTGATCTCATCCTCCTTCACAGCCATGTAGTCCTGAGTCACCAACATGGTGGATACGCTACTGCTGCTGCTGCTTTCACTCTGTGGCACAGGAGGGAAACAAGAGGGATTGCGTACCATCTTTTTGGAAGAGAGGAAAAAGAAAACTTTCATTTTGTATTAATATACGTCATTTAATATCAGGAATGGCTCTTAAAACAATAGTACCTTGGCTTATGAGTGAAACAATTTACAAAATATGAAACTGGCCATGTTGTCTTAACATAAATGTGGTGGTTCTTTCGTAACCGAGAGGAGAATATAGATCTCCAATGTGACTAAACTGGTATCAGAATGAGCAAAACCCGCAAATCAAGGCACCACAGTTTTAACAACTAGCTTGGTGAATTTTAAATTAGGATAAAGAAACCTTTGATCATTCAAAGAGATTCATATACAAGAAAGGTGAAAAGGAAAGTTTTTTTCTTGGATTTTTTGAGCTTGAGCTGGAAGATCTGTTTGTAGTCAGCCTACAAACGTCAGAGGTTAGTTGCACAAAAGGGGACAATTTTGAGTAGAGCGCCATGACGATGGCAAGAGACGGATCGAGGTCAAGTGTTAGTAAAGCATGGTTAGAAGAGTGAAATTAAGAGGCAATCTCAACGTTTGCTCCACCAGAGAAGATGAGAACCAAGAAAAGTGCTGCTAAAGTCTTCAAGCTAGAGAGGATGGCGCTGAGGAGCAGAGATGTGTAGTAGTGGACAGATTAGTAGCGCTGGCTGCAGCGGGATAGGGAGCAGGTCTCCCTTGGCCTCCATGTTAGTCGGATCAGCAGCGGGCTTTCGGTCTTACCCCGTTACTTTGAGTGGACTGGATGGACTGCTCGCTCGCAGACGAGCAGGTGCTCATGCGGTCAGCGTCCTTGCTGTGTGTGGAGTGTCTGTGGCTTTGATTTGGGTTTTGGTTCGAATTCTGACGGACCGGACTCTCCCCTGCCTCCCCTGGGAAGGTGAACGAGCCCGGGCGGCTCGCCGGAGAGCCCGGCATGGAGCTCCAGAATCCAGATTTCTGACTGGGACTGGCTGGGGGCGGTGGAAGGACGTCCTTGACAAAGGCTGGAGGGACCAAAGGGGGCACGGCGCCAGGCCGTGTTTTGGGTGAGGGCAACGGCCCGACTGTGGCACGGATCATAGGAGCAACAACGCTTGTAGGAGGCTGTATTTGGTCCTCCTGGTTGTGCATGGGGCGCTTGACTTGCGGACTATCACCTGGAGGGAGCGTGGGGGAAGGAACAGGACGGGGACTTGGACCTGAATCATAAGTGAGCACAACTAAAACCTCAAGCACAGATGATGACACAGACGAGTATACATACATGGCATAACCATTCTGTCGTACCTGACATCTTGTTGGGGCCTTCGGAATCAGCCCCGGGGTGGTGGCGGAGGGGTTGGGGTAAGCGAGAGGGCTGAGGGATCCTAGATGGTCGACGGCAACCAGCTTGGGACGCTGGAGGGATGGAGCTGCCCGCTGGAGAACTTGCTGCTGCATTTGGCCCACTACCGCTTCCACCTGGAGAACCCACACCGGGCACAAAAGACCCCCCACTCGCCCCAACATGGTTCCTCTGATAGTCAATTGGTGAAGTCAGAGCTAGAGAGAAAACAGAAGGTGGTTTTTAACTTGTGCAAAACAAAGCTTTTTTTTTTTTTTTTCCCCATGTATCATGTCAGCTCACTCACTATTTAGGAAATTGCGCTGGCTCTCCAGTATTTGGCCGATCTGAAGAGTCCACACTTCGCGTACCCCCGGGTGAGAGGAGTGTAGAATAAATGACTCCATGGCGCCGTTTGGCAAGCGAGAAGTTAACATGAACTTGCAGGGGTCGCCTTCCACGTTATCTTCCAGTCCCAAACTGTTCACCTGGAGCAGCAGACACAGAAATTAACCTTTAAAATGTTTTTTTTTTTTTTAATTATTATTATGAAAAAATATATACATTTTTGTGCATATCATGCTAGTTCGATATATATATAGCTAGCTAGCTAGAGACCTAGATACAGCTCATTAGCTAGTTATCTACAAATATAGCAACATCTAGCCACATCGTGAGATAGAGCTGGATGGATCCAGATAGCTAGCTGGCAAGCCAGGTAGAGCATGTTAGCAGATAGAGAGACATCTAACTACATAGATCGCTGGACAGACTAGAATCATCAATGTTCTTACCTTAATGCTGTTCTTATACAGAAAGCCAGGCAAGGAAAAACCTTTCTTCTTGTCCAGCGGCTCACTTAAGATGAGCAGCTGCTCAAAGAGGAAGACTCTTCTCTCCTTCATTCGGCCATGCGCACTGCTCTCTGCATCCGTCACCATGAAAGTGTCCTGTAGCAGAAGGCGTCCCTGGGCCACAATCTTACCCTAGACAGGACGGACAGCTTGTGTAAGCTGACATTTTAAAGAAGACATCCATGAACCATCAATTTTTATTTCTTACTTCAAATCCCTGAAGCCGGCCGACATTCATCATGTCGTTGCACCTTTTAGGTACGATGCACATGACCTCTACTGCTTTCTGCAAGAGTCATAAATAGTTAAAGAATGGTGACATAGACCTGATTGTCAAATATGTACTTTATGGAGGTCAACAGGGAAGAAATCGAAATGTTTACATACCTCTAGATCTGCAGACTCTAGCCCTGCCTTTTTAGAGTGCTTAAGGAATTCCTGGGAAAAAAAAATTCTAATCTATAGGTTTATGTAGTGATATACAGCAATCCCTATTTCAGATTAATCTTGTGTTTGGGGAATATGAATTAAGAAGCAAAACCTACCCGTTTTTATCCATCCACAGGGAACCCTGGTTGTCAACTGAAAACAGCATCACAATTGTTCGTGGCTCAGTTTCGTGAGCCCTGAGTGACCCTGATGTCATTTTCAGTAGACAGCAGGTGGCAAAATGGCCACCCCCTGATAGATAAAAAGGAGTGGATATTTGTTGCTTAATGCATTATCCACTAACACAATATTAATGAGAATATTGTGTACAAATATCAGGGCTGTGTAGAACATATCATTGTAAAGAATTTTTTGGGGTTGACCTTGGACTTCTCACTTATGTGTTCTACCTTAGGTACTCAAAGCGCTTTACACTAACTAGTCATTTATCTACTGATGACACAGCATCAGGAGCAACTGGGGGTTCAGTGCCTGGCTCAAGGACACTTGGACATGGTCTTGATGGTCGGGGAATCGACCACTCTACCACCGAGCCACGGCGCCCCCAAAGTGACCTTCCACTTTGATAATTGCCTACATTACTAGTTTGAACTGTAACCAGACGATCGAGCATGGTCTCAAAAATATCATCATTCCATCATCAAATATCATCATTTCCATCTTTTAACATGACTTTTAAAAACAAATGAATCACAAGACGTTTGGGATTTTGAACAAGCTCTGGCGCCCTCTAGTGTAGAATAACACACCAACCTTGAGCAAGAGCTGGTACTTCATGATCCTCTGGACAGGCTTGATGAGCAAGTCTGTGATGGGCAGTCTGTGGCCAAGCCGCTGCTTCATATCCTGTAAACGTAACAAAAGTCAATGAAAAGAAAGCTTCCCGTTACCTGTTCCAATTGCATTTTTATTTTCGACATTACCTCAAAGTAAGTGTCGATGTAGTCTGCCACAATTTGCTCGGACTTGGGCTTGTTTTGACAATATACCACATACATGTTTAGCCTCCGCTCCTATATGTAAAAAAAAAAACAAAAACAAAAACATACAAGAAGAGTTGCTGAGAGGAGAAAAAATAAATAACCAAACCCAAAAAGAGAAACTTTATTGAGGACAAACCTGTTTGAGAAAGAGCGGCCCCAGTCGGTCGGGATCTTCCAAACATTTTTCCAACTCACCGAGGAAGAAACTGAACCAAAAAAAAATTGTTGAACATTGTAGCAGAGGATTTTGTCAGACACAAGTTACTTACTCTTTGTGCCAGTCAAAGATTTGATGGATATTGCCAAATACAATTTTGTCTTTGCCCTTCATGTCATCAGGAACGCCCTCTTCCTTCATCCTGCTCATGTAACCCTGAACACACAACACACTTCATATTTACAACCGCGACCACACTTGAGTTAATAAAAATCAAGTATAACAGTGAAAAACTTTTTTTCTTGGTGAAATAAAGTGCTGCAATCTCGGGGTTAATTTATGTTGTAACATAGTCCAACCCACAGGTAAACATGGCAACAGATAATGTATGTCAATGTCAGCGTAAATTAAGTTGTTTGTTAATGCCTTGAATTGGCGACTGAACATGCTTTTAGAACAACTTTGCTTTGTTTGTATTGGAAATCGGGAGCAACAGTTCGTAGCCCATATATTACTTGGTGTTTATTTTGAAGCTTGCCTTTTCTCAGCCATTCCAGCATGTTTTGTAGTTATGCAGAGCATGACTAATCGTTACTGCAATTATCTTAAAAAAAAAATTCTGATTTGTACATTAATAAGTTGGTATGGCGAGAACAAATGCATTGAGTATTTTTTATTAACTGAGGTGCTAAAATTACTGCATGACTTATTTTAGTCAAAGACCACACGCACGCGCACACGCACACACTCCACAATGGTGAGTGAAGCTCCACTCACCTCCACCACCTGGCTGAGGTCTCTGATGTAATCCCTCTCCGTTTCCACCAAATCCAACAGAATGTAACTTAAGCAAAAGCAAAGTCAGAATGTAAACCAGAAGAGACTTGAAGGATGTAAAATGGAAAATGACATACTGTCTTTTTTTCAGAATGCTGGCTCGCCGTTCGTCCATCTCTTCCATGGGGGAGGACGAGGACAGGAGGGAGTTGTCGGAGGGGTTGAAAGAGGGAGAGCTGCTGTCTCCATGCTCTACTGACAGCGAGCACGGACGGTCCTCTAGAGCCTGCACGAGCCAGAGGAATATGAATTAACTATGTGTTTGGGTGCGAATGTTGCTTTCAACATACTTTGAGGTCACTTGTTTTTTTTTTTTTTTTTAAATACACAATTGTTCTTTGTGGTTAACCTGGCTGACAGGTACTCAAATTTCCTACCATCTTGCTTTTGACCAACTCCTCGATGGCGCTCACCAACTCAGCAGCACTGGGCGTCTCTGAGCTGGACGGGCGGACTGACAGACGGGAGGAGTTCTAGATATGTATACAGAATAACAAAAAAAAAATAGTTAGCTCCAGCTAAAAGGAATTCTGCTATTTTAGGGTCCATGTCCACCAGAGATATGCTATGCACAGTAGTTAACATTAGCAGGGAAAACATGCATCTGTTTTTGTAAATTGATGGTTGTAGAAAGAACGTCTTGGTGAACATCGACCCCAAAACCATTCCTCAAAAGCATTTTAAGTGACTTGAATGGACCCGTAGCATATAAATGAAATGCAAGCTTTGATGCCTAATGTTGCGGAGTGAATCATTTTAGTTTTCTTGTTAAACTGAGTGATTAGTCTTATTTATTTTTTAATTGATTTAATTCTGTTCAGTCAAATGATAAAACATGAAATCAAAGTGATGCAGTTAGAGGTCTGAAAAAAAGTTGAAATTTGTGTTATTAAAAGATTAGAGCTGAAGGGTGAAAATGCATCAGAGGAAAAAAAGCAATGAAGAGAGGATATTTAAGTTGAATTGTTGCACCGCCTATTGAGTTGATGAACAGTCTTTAAAATGGAAAAAGGGAGATGGGAGTTTTATGTTGATGTAAATATATTAAAAATATATATATATATTTCAGGAGAGTCTCACCCTTGCGCTGCTGTGCTTCCCCAATTAGGTTTTCTGGGTGAGCCTGTGTGCTCTTGTGGCCTCGCCAGCATTTATACAGATGCCAATTATGAGATTAAACGCACAGAGGGTAAAAAGGGAGATGAGGACGAGCGGGGTGAGGGAAGGGTGGTGATGGCAACAAGGGGGGGAACGTTTGTAACTTTTGACCTCAGCATTGGGCTTGGCTCGTATTTAGACTTTAGGGATTAACTGCGCTTTGCTTTGATTGAAAGCCTTTCGAGCTTTTCAGCATGCAGAAAAAGCTCTAGAGGGCTGAAGGAGAATTTTCTAGCACTTTGGCGCATGTAAGGCTTCTGGACTCCATTGCCTGACTACACCTCAAGAAACAAGTCATAATGTGTGACCCAAAGAACAAAACAAAGATGAACCGACGGGAACATTCACTAAGAAACTGGGTACTGTTTTAGGGAAAGAAAAAAAATACAAAAGGACAAAAATGTTTCAAGAAGCTTTCACCAGGAAAAAAGGGGACTTAAGTCATGGTGATACATTGTTAGAAAAAGCAAAGGAAAAGGAGCAATTGGAAAAAAGAGAATTTACAGCTGGAGAGTGCTGAGAGGGGAGAGGAGAAGTGAGGGAAGAAAGAGGGAGGAAGATGAGGTTTTTCAGATGGAGAGGTATGGAAACTGAGACAAAGCAAAGACAGGACATAAATCAAGGTAATGCTACATTATGGCAAACAGTACAACCAGGAAACAAAAAAAAAGAGAAACACAAATTAGTGTCAGAAGAAAGACTCACTGCTGCCTAAAAAAAATAAAACTTGTCAGGAAAGAATAGGATGCAACAGGAAGATAAACCTCAAACTATCAGAAAATATCGGTCTTAAATAAGATTAAAACTTGGACAAATCAAAAATATGATGAGTAATGTGTTCTTTTGAGTGCAACCATTTTTCATAAAAGTAAGCAACTTTTGAACAACACTGTTAAAATACACAAGATAAGATAATTTCTACACTCAACAAACACAGATATTTGAAAATCTTGCTTTACACATTGTAGCAGCTCAGAGACCTATCATATAAGTATCAACTCGTTGAGCACCATTTACGTGAAATGACGTTTTCTGGAATATATTAATGGAATGGTTGGAGAAACGCTTGGGCAGCGTGGGTTTAGCATAAAACTAATTACGGCCAACAGATGGCAGCATTTGAAAAAGCTGGCATTAAAAGTTAGTCGACAGGCAATCACTATAACATTAATTAGTAATTATTTGACATTTCAAATTGATCAAATGCTCAGAATTGCAGCTTTTCAATAGTTTTTAATCTCAGTCGACTTCCATCAAAATGTACTGTATATGATTGAAAATAAAACTTTGGGAAATACAAAACAATGCATTGTTTTGCAATTAAAAGTAGTATTTTAAAACATTTTTATTTTATAGTGTAAACGGTATCTTTTGAGGCGGCATTAAGGAATTTTATGTTAAAAACATTTTTAAAAATACATACTTTCCACCCTATAAGTGCTCAAGCAATGCAATGATGTGTAAAAAGAACCATGACATAATCACAGCAACAACTGCAATAAACTGATTTAGGCACTTAGAATTGTCAGAAATCAGTTGCAAAATCAAATGATGCATTCGAAGAAGGTGGGAATCTGGAATCATCCCTGTTTAGACTTCCAAACGTTAGAGAACATAAAAAACAAAATAAATTTCTTTAGGCTTATTATTGTCTGAAACTGACTTAATATATACTGTATTCTGACTTATATATTTTATAACGCTAGACCCCCCTCCCCAACAATAATGGGGGAGGGAAAAGTGTGTTTTACAAATCCCGCTGTATGTCTGGACATGTCCGCCCTGGGCACTATTTCATTTTGCCTGTGGCTTCACCTTGTCGTCCTGTGAGTCCGGTTGTAGCAAGCTATGCTGCTGGATGGCCATGGGAGGAGGAAGCGGTACTGAGTCGGGACCCTCCTCGCCTTCCTCCTCGCCGCAGCTCTGCATGCCTGAAGAACTGGATTTGGACAACGTGCCACTCGACAGCCCCTCGTTGCGGACCCTCTGTGAGACAAAACGGCAGTTCGGATCTTGGAATTCTACATAGTGCTGCCATGACTCAACAGAAGACGTGGGCGTCTCCGTACCTCCTCCGCGGTCTCATCCTGAGGCGTGGCAGCGCTGTCGTCAGAGTCTTTCTGGGATCCCATCGTCATCTCGCTGCTCTTCCTCACCTCGCGGCTCTTCTTGTGCTTGTGGGCCAGCTTCTTCACGTGGCCGTCTGCCTTGCCGCTGCTTAGCCGTCGCACGGGACTGGTGAGCCACTTTCGCAAAGTGTTACCTGCATGACACGGCGCAGGTCATCCTTGCGTTTATAACGACAATATGTCGACAACTGTAAAATATCATCTGATGCTATTTGATTTTTGGAGGTGGTGCTAGCTTATCTACCTGGTCGCTTTGGCCCAGGGGAAGAATGGGAGCCCATTCCATGACCAGGCTGAAGTGTAGCAGAAGATCCTGGCAAGATGGAGTCATTGCTGCACACTGACAAAGTGTCTGTAATTCAATAATTTCTTGTCAAAAAATATTTCAACAACAGCAAAACAGAGACACTGAACAAGTAAAATTACTTTTCATGTACAATGGATACCTTTAAAAACACATTTTCCACTTGTAAACTGAAAATAACACCACAGTCGCAACTATTTTGGTGTACTACAAGTAAACCAACATTAAGATAAAATCTTCATAGTTACTACATTTGTATGACAAATGTGCTTTTGATTAAATTTTGTTTAAGCATTTCTACACTATTTCTTTGGTATTCAGCTTAAGGTCCATTAACTATCTTATCTTCACTACTAAAATTATTTAGTGTACTAGAAAAACAACCAATAGAACTTTTTCTGAGAGCAAAGGAAATGTTTTCAAAATCTTGGGGCACTTTAACATGTGGTGAGCATTTAAACCCTTAATAAACTTTATTTAGCTTGTGATTTTTTTTTTTAATGGTTTGATATCAAGTCAAATTTGTCCATATAGCCCTTAATCACCACAGAGTCTCTAAGGGCTTAACAACTGAAGAAAAAGTCCTCGGGAACATCAAAAATTTACAATGGCATCCCCACAAGGGCAAGGAAAAACTCAAATCCCCAGCTGGGGGAAAAAAAAAAAAAAAGGACAGCAGCTAGGAGGAGCCCCCTTTCAGCATTAAAAACAAAATGTGTTTTTTCCCACAAACACGTTTCTAAGTGAAATAGCTGAGATGACTGTATTAGGGCCTTTATTCGGTCAATAATTGATTAAAAAAACAAAATAATGTAATTTTATTTTCGGAGCAATGACAATGTTTTCAAAAAGAGGGGCCAAAAATGATCCATTTAAAAAGTGCTTAAAAATTGAATGTAATATTATTATTTTTGCTTTCTCCATGTCAAATCAGTTCATTTATATTAGATCTATCAATAACTATATCCTATTGTATTGTGTTTTTTTGTTTGTTTGTTTCTCTTAGGCTGTTTTTGTGACAACAACCACTGCTTTTTTCAAGAAACAAACTTTTTTTTTTTTTTAGTTTTAGAGGAGAAAAATGTAGATAATTGTGAGAATTTTAAAAAACTGTACTGCGGGTGTCATGTAGAAGTTAACACACTGCTATGGTTATCTTAACTAAACTCTTTTTTTACCTTTGTGGTTGAAAATGCCCTCCATCTCCATGGAGGAGCGCGAGTGTGCGATGCAGAGCATGGAGCAGGGCACCAAGCCTTCCAGGGCCGGGGAACGGTCGGTCGTCCTCACCAAGCACCATTCGGGCTTGTCGTGGCAGCGCTCCAGGACCTCCACCGTCTGGCCGCGACGTACAGTCAGTTCGTTGCTGTTGCTCGCCATGAAGTCGTGTATCACCACCGTCAGCTCGCAGCCGCCAGATAGCTGCGGCACACCCGGGAAAAGGAGGTAAGGGGAGATCCTCGAATACTTTGTGGAAGCGTTAGGTGGAACAGAGTCACCTTGTCACTGTCAAGCGTATTCTGGGACGTGCGTGAGGCCAGAGAGATTGTGTCTGGTTGACTGCTGCCTTCACCTTGACTGTCAAGATCCTCCCCATCCCTAAAACACAATTTCAGTATCTCACATTCTGTTTGCAACTTTGAGTAACACTTTCAAGTTTACAGACATGTCCAATATAGTTATTATAGTTATTAAACATGCATGTGCAAAAATAACCCCCAGTGTGAAAAAAAAAATCCATTCATTAAAACTTTTCCCTCTTTCATACTTCCTCATACGAGGAAAAATACCCCTGTTGCATAATACAAAATGTTTTTATTTCTTGCACTGAAATTCACTATAGCGAAAATAAGCCTGCAGCAAAAATCTAGCTTGGTTTATAATATTCGCACCGGCACGTGTTTTGGAGCACGTCATACTTGGAACAGCTTTCCCCCGCAGTCAGACGATATTCTCCCATACTATATAAATGGACTCTGCAGCTTACAAATAACACAACTGTATAACAGAGGGAGAGTATCCTAGTAGATTCAAATGATCTAAATTTTTCCCAGCATTTTTAAGCAGACTCCTCATCTCTCCCCAAAGTGGTGCTTGCCAATTGTTGTTCACGGTATTTAGATCAGGGTATTCCTTTTCGGACGAATCATAAAGATGTTTGTACCGGCAAACTACCGGCAAAAGTTTGTCCGCCATGTTTTCCACTCGTAAAGAAATTCCGGAAGATACACATTGCGGAAAATCTGTTCGCGTGGACTCCGCGCGGAGGGGCGTGGTTGCCGAAATGATGTCATTCGACGCGAGGAACTCGCTAACGCGTCAAGCTTAAACCAAGCGTAACACTTGAAGATAGGACGAAAGTAATAAAGATCAAAGCTGGATGAAGCAAAGTGAAAGATATTATGCAAGAAATTGATGGAAGTATGAAAATGAATGCTTATTGTAGATTCGGCAATTTCTTTTTTTCAATGTTGGATGGTTTTGTTTTTAACTTCAGTCAGATCAAAGATTGCACAACGTTTTTTTATGTTTATGTTCGAGACATACATTTGCAATAGTAAAAAGTCACCTGTTGTGAAGAATTTATGGCTGCAAATAGGATTTTGTTGTAGAGTTCTATTGTCTAGTACAAGAGAGTTATAAACAATACATGTAACTGTGAACATTGTGTAACAGTTCTTGGTTACCTTCGGCCCTTGTGGTGCTTAGCTGCGCCAGCTTTAGGAATATGTATTGGCTCCTTGAGCGCCCCCCTCAGGTGGATGGTGCGCTCCTGGATCACCTCCCTGATGTGCTTGATCCAGTCTTGCTTGTTCTCAATGTTGGATGCCTACCGATCACGAGACAATCAAAGGTTATGGCCCTTTGAAAATCAATTTCTTTTTGAGTATTGTGGTTCAGACACTCTTTCCCACAAGTCTGAATGAAACACAGTAGCATCTCTTAACAGCGGGCGTTTTACTTGGTGTATGATTAATTAACTACAGTAGTTACCATAAATTATTTTTTTTACTGAGTGTAACACAAAATCTTTTGAATAATATCAGATCAAAAAAAGTACAACGTTTATACATTGTTTCATGTTATTTTGGTTAGATTTTTTTTTTTTTTAATGTTTTATGCTTTTTTTCCCAAGGACTAAACAAAAAACATGTATTTTATTTCGCCAAAATGTTTCAAAGTGGATAATGACTATTATATTAGGCCCTTTGTGTGATACAATACGTCACTGATTTGAATGCTTTTGTATTTTTGGAGCAATGACAGACAAAAAAAGCTCACATCTACAATTGCCGAAACAGTATTTCGAAATAAATCTCAAAGTACTTCAGTCATCCAATGAGAAGCCATGTTAAGAGGTGCTTTTGGGTTGCTGTTTCAAACTTGTGAGAATTTGAAAGGGCTGTGTTGTGGGATATTTTGTACTCACCATCGCTCCGTGTTTGGATCCCTGACTTAGCTTTAAATTTAAAATATGAGATAGAAAGTTTCACTGGTTTTGTTTTACAAAGGAGTACATTTTTTTGCTCACAAGATAAACTGACAAGATGAAAAAAAAAAAAAAAGTCACAATACCAACAACCTGCCTTGAGAGTGTCGTCCAATTTAGAGTGTAGCAGACATGAGACACTTTGTTAACAACGCACACAGCACCAAATAATTATTAGTTAGGCATTTTTATGTTATTCAACTGAAAATTGATTTTAGCTTCACGGTCTTCTAAACACTGACATAAATCTCAACCTTTTTGACACAGATGTAACAGAGGATGGGGAATTTGAGAAAATGCCACTGTGAAAGTGCTGGTCAAATCAATAAAAAAGTTGAGTTGTTGCTTCGAAACAATGGCGTGCAATCAGGTTGTGGGCGTTGAGAAGTCGACAAGTGTCAGCGGCGTTGGTGGAAACATGTAAGCCCACAGAGAGACTTTGGAGACAAACATCCACAAAAAAACACAGCCCCAGATATATGGACGCACACACGCACAATCAAAGCAGAAATGTGCCAAAAGTGAAAACAAGGGCTGGAGAGGGCATTATGATGACAAAAAAGTTGGCAGCGGCCTTGAAGCTTCTCATGCAAGCAAAGCAGACATCTCAGAGTGATAGGAGAGAGAACAGGAGACCAAACCACAGATTGACGTAGCATCTTAAACTCAATGAGCATATAAAGACATGGTAAAAATTTTCATTGTAATTTAATGGGTGTAATTCCAATTATTCAAAAAGGAAGATGTTTACCTTTTTTAATACTGCTTAATGCAATATTTATTGAGCCATTTTCAGTAGTAAACACATTTGTTTATAATTAATTTGATGATTAAAGTATTTTTCATGTCCAGTTATTACGCTTAAAAACACTTTTTGCCACATGCTGTTGATTGAAAACAACATCACATTTGCACACGAATCCAGGAACAACCAATAACAGGTATTTAGTGAATGTCACGTGACCAAACTGGTGAGCCGTGACTGGGAGTTAATCGAGCCTTGAGTACATGTGATGTCATTTTGTCAGCAAGTGGTAACATAGGTTTTTAAATGTATTTATTGTGCAAGAAAAAAAAATCCAATTAATTATAGACCGAATGTGGCTTGCTCAGACAAAAAGGTCTGCATGTCAACAGATAAAGTTTCGGGTAAATGACAAATATTGACAATTTGGACAAAAAAAATCAACTTTTGAGATTTTTCCAAGAACATTCTCAATAAGGTCTCTATTTCAATTTTCCAAAAGCCAAAACATTAAAATTACAGTCAAGGAAGTATATGAAAATAAGGGATTAGCAGACTTTTCATTGAACTAGATGGCTAGCACATGATGTGTTTTTCGATTAACTCCTGAAAAAGAATATATTCATCAAAATATAGATCAAATACTGTATTACATTTTTACAGTTGAAAATGACTACATAAATTGACTATTTATTTAGGTACAGTATTTCTAAAACCAGCCTGGTTTTGGTCTTTTGGAAACTAAGTCTGTAACATGAAATTGCGCCCTTTTCCAAAAATGTATAAATGATGTAAATGGATAGAAACTATAAAAATAAAATTTCAGATGGTGAGTAGAAAATGAAACCCATTTTATGCAAAATGTTCGACTCAATCCTATAAATATAAGGAACTTTAAAAAACAGTGTAGAAAGTAAGTCAATTTTTAGCCAAAAGTGTCCATGAGCAAAAAAAAAAAAAAAAATTTAATTTTAAACTAATGTAAGTTTTAAGATATAATTTTGCAAATAACAAAATGAGACAAAAATCTACACCCATGCAAAATGTTGTAACATTTGCAACTAACACCAAATAGCTAAAACTAAACGGATACAACGAAAAGAAGGTGGACACAAACAGACCCCAAAAGGTTAACAAAAAGTGCTTGCTTAGTACAAAGTGCGGAAACTCTGTTGAAACTTGAAAGGTGCCCTTAGGCAAGGATGAGAAAAAGAGTGTCTTACCTTCAGAACAATCTTGTTGTCTGACGTTGGTGTGCGTCCCACCCAAAGAGCAAACTTGCAGGGGTCTCCCTCAACGTGCTCTGTCACCCCTAACTCCGAGGTCTAGGGTGAGAGCAGAGTAATAAACCACTTCTGGCAAAATTGTGAGGATGAAATATATTAAAAAAAGACTCACAAATAGTTTGCTCTTGTAGATGTATTTGCTCCTTCCATTGGAGTCTTTGACCTCCTTGCTGAAGACCAGAGACATCTCAAAGAGGAAGAGGTGTCTCTCTCGGCCCTTGCGGATTAGTGTCTTCGGATCCCACACTTGGAAGGATTCCTGGAGGATCAGCTCGCCTTGCGACTCAATATTCTCATCAAAACCTAAGGGAGGACAGAGGAGGTACCGTAAGCAAAGTACATTTTGACGAGTGGATGAATGTGTGTGTTTAGTCACCTTCCAGCATGGAGAGATGCATGGCGTCATTGGCTCTCTTGGGAACGCTGAGCATTACCTCCAGGCCATCCTTGATTTCGCCTTTGCCTTCTTCACAGCAAGTCAGTAGCTCCTTACAAAAAACAAAACCAAAAAAAACACACAAATTCACTATTAACATCTCTGCTAATTTCCAGCAACACAAAACCTCCCATGACTTGATGTTACATATAAATTGTTTAGTGTTATGAACATTGGGGCCTGCCTGATCAATAGGCTGATTATGGCTCTTCAAACAAGAATACAGTAATTGGTGCCGTTCTACTCATAAATCTGTACAATAACTTTGCATTCTTCAATACATATAATGAATTTTGTGGTCATCCTGCAGACATGTGATTTAAAACAAAGCAAATCTTAATTCTTACAAGAAATAATTAAACGAACAAAGAATTGACATGGATGTCTATTTTAACGCAACCTGAAATCTGTTTGTTAAAAAAATAAAATAACATCATCACATATGCAGTGCAACAAATTTGGCATAAACGTGTAAAATGTGAGAGCCATTCAACTGCCAGTAACACAAACATGACAAGAATTAGGGTCCTTATATCTTCACTAATTGAGCCACACAACAACATTTTTACAAATAACATTTTTCATATCTATTGTTGACCACTACTTTTCACTAGGAATAGGTCCCAGGCTGGCACATGATTAATTAATATCCTGATGATGAACGTCTATTGAAATGCATTGGGAAGAAACAAAATGCTAACTGGCAGATCAATCAGAAAATCAAAAATTGGCATTAGCAGAAGCCGACAAAAATCATGAGTCATGCTTCCATGATAACTATATAGTATTACATCGCCGCTTTAGTTTTGTTTGACAGATTATGGTAGTCACTTGGTGATTTTTATTTTTCAGGTTACCTTTAGCAAGAGCTGGTACTTTGTGATTCTCTGCACAGGTTTGATCAGATAAGAGGAGATTGAGTTGGCCAGTCGGTGCCTCTGCTGAATTTCCTGTTAACCCCATAGTGAGAAAATCATGTAAGTCAACAAAACATAATATCCTGCAGTTTAGTTGTGATCATTTAACTTACATCAAAATAGTTCCCAGCATGCTCTAGGATGAGCTGAGTGGAGTCTGGCTTGTTTTTGCAGTAATTCACATACATTTGGAACTTATCGGCCTATTAAAAAATAAAATGAAAAAGTGATCAAGATTTTTTACAAACAGGTGAATTGAGAAAGTGATGCCTACCCATGTCACAAAGCAATGACCAACATCTTCAGGCAATTGTTCATATTTTTCCAGCTCCTTGAGAAAAATGCTGAAAAACAGAAACCTCATTAAAAACAAATAAATAAAATGAGAATTATGCAGTAGCAGTCATAAGTCTGAAGACACCCTCTCCTTTGATAACACAGGTAAGTGATCCCTGACTGATTTTTTTTTTTCTCAATGTGGTATAATGTGAGACTACTATGTGCAAAGAGCTAATTGAACACTTGGAGGTGCTGTAACAGTAAGCAATAACTTGCTTCCTTCAGTCTATTTTGCCTTTTACTGAAGCTCCTATTAAAATAAATAACTTCTGACTCTTACTTATGGTGGAATTCATAAAGATCTTGCATGTTCCCAAAGATGATATGCTCCTTATTGAGGATTCCTGGCGGGATTTCCTCCACCCCGCTTGTCATCTCCCACAGGTAAGTCTGTAAGAGGCCACAGAAAGATTCACTTGTGTTCCTTGCCAAAGTTTACGGAAAAAAATGTGTAAATAGGAGTGAAACTCACGTCCATGCACTCCCGTAAGTCTCGCACGTAGGCTTTTTCCGTCTGAATCAGCTCTGCCATAATGAACCTAAACAAAAACAAGGCGTGATTGATCGTAATGATGTCAGCCTTTTACTGCTGAATCTTGTCAGCTTAGCTCATTTACCCTAATGAACACTGACCATTTTAGATTAATAAAATACATTCAGGGGCTATAAAAGATGGTCGTAAAGGAGTCACAGATGATGGGCATGTGTAAGGTGCTTGACTGGTATGCCTGGTGTTATTGAGCAAGCCCACTGTAGGACACATTAAAGAGGACCTCAACCCAAATATTTTCTTCATACTTATATGTACTATGCAGACCAACTAGTCTAAACACAATATTAGAATTTTAACTAACTCATTCACTGCCAATGCAAAACGTTTTTTTTTTTTTTTTTTTACTTATATATTTGTTTGCCAGTAAAAATTGATCTTTAACGTCTATAGTCATCACTGGTAGAAAAAGAGTAAAACAACAAAATCCATTCATATCCATTTTGCGACTTGCTGTTGCCTGAAAATGAAAACGTTGTGTGGGGCTCAAATGTCACATGATCAAACTCAGAAAATAGGTGAGCCATTTCCAGTTGACTTTAAGTGGCAAAATTGCTGTCCCTCAGGTGGATAAAAACTAGAGGATCTTGCTACTTATTTCACATTTTATAATATACATTCCAAAAAAGCAATACTAATCCCAATAGAATATAACATGAAAAGAAGTTTTGACTTGACTTCCCCATTTGTTGAAGTGACAATATGTAAGATTTAGACAGTTTTTCATCATATATGCATAAATTAAATGATTCTAACTTTCAAAAAACTTGCAATTAATGTGTTTTCACCAGCCAACAGTATGTAGGTCTAGTCATCATTAAATTAAATTACGGGGAGGCACTCCTCTGGAGGTCACATGTCTGTTATAGCTACGGGCAGCCAGAAGAGGTGTATTGCTACATTATCATAATGCCCCATAAAGCTCCCACGGGGGCATGCGAAAAATGAAACATATACCCTTTAAGTCAGATTTTTTTTTGTTGCCACTTACTGTTGACTGAGAGTCGGACTCAGTTAACAACTAATCACAGCTTGGCTTACATATGATCAGAGTTAAAAAAAAACAAAACAGGTGAGCTCTGAAAGTGTGATATAATTATCAGTTGACAACAAGGGGCAAAATGGCCACCCCTGATGAGAAGAAAAAAAAAAAATCAGTGAATCTTGCTGCTTGTTGCTGCTGATTAATAAACACAATTAATCGGAATGCCATTATTTGTTTGGTTTGTTTTCTTGGGGATCAACACGAAGCCGCTCAATCTATTAACTCCTTAAAAGGTGTCGGAATGGTCACATACTCTTTTCTGCGTGCAGACTTGCGTTTCTCCTCGTTGAGCTCATGTGCGGCATCCCTCAGCTTGACATCTGAGCCCGGAGCAGTAGCGGGAATGATGTCCAGTTGGAGATCCTTACTCTGACAAATGAGACAAAGACAAAAGTGATGTCACTTTATTACGCTGTTTGATTTTTTTTTTTTAACTCATTCACTACCATTGATGGCTAAAGATGTCAAAAATCTATTTTTATTGGGCTTGCACTGAATAAATTAATACACATTCACTACAATTGACAGCTACAGATGTCAAAATTCCTTTTTTTCCCCTGCAAAGTCCAAGCTGAGCTTCCACGGACTTACAGCCTTGTTGGAGTCAGACGAGATGCCCAAGGCTTTCTCGAGGCTGCATCGGTACTTGTCCATTCGCAGGGAGAAGTCCCGGTAGCGCTTGTCCACGGCCGTCACCCATTTCTTGATTTCGCTGGCGTGGCTGTGACCTTTGTCGCAGAAGCCGTCGGCGAGCTGGATGAGCAACTTCACGCGCTCCTTGGTTTGCTGCCGAGGACCAAGGCAGAACAATTACAAATGTGCATCCAACACACAGAGGCCAAAGTTTGACTCGCAACGCACCTTTGCAGTGATATGGAAGTCCTCGTGCTCCTTCAGCAACTCCTGTGTGTGGTGGATGCTGGAACCAGTGGAGGTGTGTGTGGACAGGTAAAACTCGCCTGTGTCGTGAATCCACTCAAGGGCCTGAAAACAAATCGTGATCTTTGGATCAGGTCTTCAGACCCAAGCTGGAATCTGCAAACATTTCAGAATTTTTTTTACCTGTTTGGCACTGCGTTCGAAAACCACATATTGCTGACATTGGTCTAGGCGTCGCTTCCTCATGGTCCAGAAGTGAAGAACGCGATTCTCTCTCTGCAGCAGCTCATTGAGAATGTCTGTGGAAACAGAATAACACTAACCCATTAATCAAAATAAGATACAAACTCTCCATAATGAATGTATGAGGCTCAATACCATTTACTACTTTTACAAAATCTTGCGACACTTTACAAAATTAGTTTTTAAAAGAATTAATTGTTCACAAACAATTGTTCAGACATCAAATTATAGACAAAATAATTACTATAAATGCTTAAAATGGCAATAAAATGCACTATCCCTTTAAACCAGTGAATAAACATTTTTAGGCATCCCTATTCAAAAATGTCAGCTATAGTTTGTTGGATTCATCCACTCCATCTTGATACAGTGGGCTGTCTTAAGTTGCCATTTTCAAGGACAAATTGTGTAGCCACTCCCTACCCATTAAAGACATTGATCTTTTGTACAAGTGCTAAATGTTTTATGCCAACATTGTGTTGCAGTTACGATAAATCACTTTCATTTTGGCTACTAACTTTCATTATTTGTTCATTACATTTCTGATCCTTCTCATCTGTTAATTAGGGAAAGTACTTATCTACTCGTCGTTGATTACAGTATTTATTACAATCAGCTTTCTTTATTTTTATTTTTTTTGCCTAAAGGTAGCTAGAGAGGCAAATAAGTTCACTTTAGCTTTAAATTTAATTTTCTCCCCCAAACTGACTTTTAACTTGCTGTTCCGGTGCTTTGACGTGACTCAACAATCCCGGCATGTTGACACTGTTCCTGTGCATGTACTTGAGGAAGACGTCCGCATTTCTCCTGGCCAGAGTGCACGCCTGGTTGACAAAAAACAAAAAGACAAATGCACAAGTGTATCATAGGAAACTCAAGTTTATCTGTCCCATTGTCTCAATTCAACCTTGAGGAAGGCTTCCTTCTGCTCTAGGTGTTTACTGATCATGGGGGTCACATGGTCCGTCTCACAATTGGGGCCAAGTTTGTCCGCTCCTCCACACCAGTCCTCCTCCCTCTTATACTCTTGCTCCAGGCTTTCCAAAACACTGCACACCTGCATAGGGGAAATTCTTTGAATGAATGTATTTTAAAGTCTTTTTATTAATCTATTTCTTTTCTCTTAGGATGACAACATTTTTTTTTCACTAAACAAGTTGATGGCATCAATTGTTCATGAAAAATAATTGACTCATCCAAAAAAAATATTTACCAAATAATGGCTAAATAAGGCGAGTTTAAAATAGAAAAGCACACTCTATGAGGAGCCTTCCTGATGTAAGGTATTAAAAACAGCCATTAAACTAGGATAATTCTAATTGATGTCATTCAATCTCAAAAATCATTTAAATCATGTCCTACCTGTTCTGACGTTTTGTAGAAGGCAACAGAGGCATTGACCAGCTTGAGCCTGTCCTCCATTTTGAGCATGAGCTGCTGCCAGTGGGATGCAACGCTCTCGGCGCAGTCTCTGATCAGGTCCATGTCATAGTGGTTGGCCTGCAGCAGAGCCTCGGCCTTCTGCTGAACCTGCAGGGCACTCTGGTGGGTCTTCTGCAGGCAGGAAAGCCACACAAGCAATCAATGAGCGGCTGCTTATACAACAGTGATTCCCCATCAGTGTGCCATGAGCCATGAGTGTTGAGTGAAGTTATCTAATTTCACTTATTGCAAATTTTAGAACAAGTAAATGCTAGTCCACTAGATTGAAGATTTTTTTTTTAATATATAATGTGTGCCTTGGCCCAATAAAGGTTGTAAAACACTACAAATGGAACCTCAATGGCGTGCTGAAACTGTTCATGTTCCCTCTGCAGCTGCTCAGCTTCCTGCAGTGAACTGGCCGTGATGAGACCCGCGTTCAACATGGACTCGCCATTGCGAATCCAACCTAGAACCTGGAAAAAAAAAAAAAAAAAAAGACACGTTTAAACCCACCCAAATGGATTTTTTAAAATTGCGTCAGTGTACAAATGAAGACGTCTTACCTGTTTGACCTCGGCCTGGAGGTGTCTAAGCTGGACGCACTGCTCCAAATGTCTGCGGTGCTGCTCGGCGGCCAGGTCCAGCTCCTGCTGTTTCTCGTGGAGGAACTCCAGCAGGTCCTGAACACGGGTTGCCATGTCCACATCACGGTCGCACAGCAGCTCGACACCTGGTGTAATACCAGACGTAACATGCACACACATTTTTCGACACTTTTAGCTGTCAATGGCAGTGAATGAGTTAAAGCATTTCTGTTTAATGGTCAGCAAGCACCAAACCAGAGATGTGAGAGTCTTTCTTGCACAGCCATTAACATGCAGACTTTCAGGTGAATTTTTATGCTTTGTGTGTGGGCGCCTCTCATCACAAACACTGACCAATCGTGACCCTCAAAACACCTCCGCAGTGTAAATATTGAACTCCAACACAGTAAGAACAAGCTCTGTTTCAGCTCTTGGTTATTATCTCAAGTTTGGATAGGGGGAAAAAAAAAAATCAACTGGTGTACTCGGTTCTTTTATTTAAAGGGGACTTACCAGAAGCCTGGACTTCATTAACATATTGAAGCAGCTCCTGTCCCTGGTGGATGACGTCGAATGTGAGGTTGTTCATGGTCAAGGCCTTGTCGGCGTGATGCTGCAGCTTCTGCTCAGCCACCGTTAAGTCCTCCGTGTCAAAATCGTTCATCTGACCTGTCAGCTCCTCGTTCCATGACTCGAGGTCGGAGATAATCTAAGGACGGGATAGGGTTAGTATCAAAATCTGAGAATGGCTGAGCGAGGCATTTAAAAGTCCCACATCAATGGCGTCCCTCTCGAAGATGCGAAGCTGGAGGAAAAGTTCCAATTTGATCTTCCTCTCCTGAAAGAGCTCCTCCATCTGGGCCTGAGCCTCATCAAGCTGCTGCAGCACGCTCTCAATGTGGTTGATGGAGCTGTTGTGCGGCGTTTTGTTGCTCGAGATGGCTGAGTCCCTGGCAATGGAACAGTAAGGTATGAAAATGGAACAGAACTCAAGTTAGTGTTAAAAGGCCTTTTAAGAAATATTTCAAAATCAAACTAAAATGTGCTATAACCTATCTAAGTGAACTTAATTTAACCCAGTATTCAGTGTTTCCATGGGTGGTGAATGGCAAAATTAAGAAGACGTGTCTAGTAAAAATTATTTCAAAGGACATCAATTGAATGCTGTTTCTATGAAGATACATGTCAGTGACATCCTCAGCTTCATCATATAGCTAAATTTTAAAATTTAAATCAAAATGATGACTTCATTGAATTATGCACTTTTTTGCACAGCCTTATGCGATATTCACCGGAGTTTGCTCGAAAATGCATTTTAAAAGTGCTACTTTTGGATAAAACAGCATTGTAAATATATATACACATACTAATAGAGCATGGATTTTTCATTTATGTTACATCGAAAAAAATGCACTCACGAAACATAACAGGCCAAATGAGCAAGAAAGATGACAAGTGATTGGTGTTTGAAGGATAATCACAAACACTCCCACACAGGCACGCACACAGACGAGAGATGTGCGGAGGAGACACACAATTAGATGTGCACTTTTAAAAGCATGTTACGTAATACACGGTGGAGCCAACACACCAGGGATGGGGCGATAATGAACAGAGCAAAATGAGGAGGGAAAAAAGCAGAGAGAAAAGAAGAAATGGGAGGTGCACTATGAAAACAGAATCGGAGGCTAAGGGTCAGCTGCAAAAGCCTCTCCTCCTCCATTTTCCTGAATATTTCATATACTTTCTCCATTGTGGCTACCTCAGCTGCTGGATGAGGTCCTCGCCCTCCTTGATGACGTTGACTGTGACCTGCAGTGTGGTCTGCTGCTGCTGTCCGAAGCGTTTGATCAGATCCTGGACAGCTTCCACCGACTCGGCGTACACGTCGTCCAGCAGCTCCTTCTGGAGATCCTCCAGCCAGGTCCACAGCTACAAAAGCGGGAAATATTCTTTACTTCAGGTGCAGATCCCCAAATGCGTAGATGGGAGTTTATAACAATTGTTTCATTTTTTACATAAAGACATCTATGAAGGTTTTACAATTGTGTCTTTTTCGTATCGTCATACATGACATCTCTCCATGACTAATCCTACGCCAGGACAATTAATTATCTGCCCCTAGAGTGTAAAAAGCTCTCAGCAGGCAGCCCACTATCCACTTCAGCATTACGTCAGCCACCCATTATCCCCTCCGTCCCTCCGCCCACCTCTTTGACGTGCGTGTGGAAGGCGACAGACATGTCCAGTAGGACTTTGCGCTGCTCCACGCGGCGAACGAAGTCTTGGATCCGGTCTTCGAGCTGGTGGGCGGCCTGGTAGATCTCCTCCGGGTCGCACTCTCCCGTCTGGGCCAGCTGCTCGGCCGCCTCCAGCAGCTTGTCTGCATTGGTATAAGTGTTCTAACCAAGGAGAGGATGAACATAGGGAGCTGGTGAGTGGATTTTCAATGTGAAGATAAAGCCATTTTATTGTGGTGACAGAGATTAACATCGTCATTATTTCAGCACCAATGGATCATATCATTATCACCAATTATCTACAAGCGTATTTTGTTGTTGCAGAATGTCGACTGTCAAGCAGATCAAATTAAGGAAAGCTTATTTTTGATTGACTTGTATGCAGATGTCTGGATCTCCGAAGCGTGTGTCCATCCAAGTGTGAAATTACACAGCCAAGTCATTTTTGTGAGATGCCGGTTTCTGAAATTTTTTTAAGAAACCTATTGAGATTTTAGCTCATGTTTGGCAACATAGCAGCATGCACCACAATATGATATATATACATTATGTGACACTTGGCAGCAAGGTAATGGTGTGAAATCTTCTTGAGTGAGTTTTTTTTTCTCCACAGTCAACTCATTCATTACCAATGACAACTATAGATGTTAAAAATCCATTTTACCTGGGCTATAGAAATGAATGAGTTTATGAGGCCACTAGACTAAAAAATAGCCTTCCAGTTCCATATCCAGTTGTGTAATAGGTGCGACTAGGCATGGTATGATGTCAGATTCTGATGGTATGATAACCTTGAGCAAAAATATGACTGTATCGTGGTATTGCTCCAAAACATAACATTTTCTTATCTTTTTTTTGATAAACTGACATTTTTCTTTGTTGCGAAATATCCAGTTTTCTACATTTTGAAAGTTTTATTTTAAAACAAAATATATAATACAGCATTTGTTAAAATAACATTTACGTTTGTATGTATGGCGATCCTAATGCTGTTGGTTAATGTTCATGTTCCAAATGAGGTTTTTCAAATCAAACATTGGGCGCAGCTAGGCATCGAGAGCTACTAGACGGGAAAAAGTGGCGTATATCAAGTATACAATTACTTTAGTATTTATTACCAGCCATTTTAAAACCTTGAAAGAAATGTAAGTATGTAGTTGGAATTTAAAGTCTTGACACATCACAAAAAAAAAGAAAAAAAAAAAGTAAAATTATGTCTTTGGTATTAAATAACTTAAGGACGCTGAGCATTGTACCACTAAATTCATTAAGCGTCAACTGTTGTGTATTTGAATCTTAATAGCAAAATTACTAGCACTTTTCACTTGCTTTGGAGACATTTCAAACAAAAATAAGTAGCAGTATGTTAAACATCTGACACTGTGGAGTGAAAAAAAAAAGCACAACTGAGCATTCTGTCTGTGTGGATGCTTTAAGCATGCCTCATGAACTAAATCACTATTATTTCTGAAAATTTCGTTCTACCTGGGCCACCTCTTCAAAGTCTTCGTGTCGTTTCTGGAGGGCTCTGGCTCGGTGGAGAGACTTCCCCACGCCTGTGTGCTTACTGAGGAAGGCCTCGCCGTGGTTCTCTATCCAGTCCAGCACCTGCAAGGACACAACGGGAGAAAATCAAGACAAGTGCTGTTAGCGGCTATAAAAAGTTTCAAAGAAGAATCACTGCAGCAATTATTACAATTGCGGATAGACCAATTGTCTGTGTTGATACTTGGCAGTTTGAGAAATATGATGGCTAAATATAAAATTTTGTTAACCTTAGGGCGATCCTATTATTATTATCATAATTTATTTAAGAGATTTTGCTGGCTCTGTCAAACAACCTGCACTTCAACTTTGTTTAAAATTTGAAAGCACAGGTAAGTAAAAATTTAACATTTTGAAGAATTTGATTTGGAGTAGAAAATGATAGGGAGATATTTACTTGTTTAAGTTTTGAGTTAACTTTTTTTAAGACATGTTGATGATCCTGGGAGCTGCGTGAACATTTTGTTAAGAATGTTGTGAAAATTGTGTCACTAATGATACAATCGATATAACATTTTACAAAACATAGGCATCTAACATTTTGAAAAGGAGTCACCTTGATACATGTTAGCAACAAGTAGCTTCATGTTACATTACGTTTTCTCTTAATTTGAAAAATATAATGTTTCTCTTTAGGGATTAAAAATACCTAAAGAAAGACGGCTAAAATCTCACATGCCCCCATTTGAGAACCACTGCCCTAAACTACTAATAATCAGTATCAGCCATTGGGAGGGAAAACACATCTATTTCTAATTGAAATCAAGAGGTCTCTGTTGAGCCTCTCACTTTCTGCTCCACAGCAGCTGCATGCACTCTCCATGGCTACGGTTGCCATGTCAACACACTGCAGAATGCCCCTGATATTTTTGGATAGTCCGTATGCGCTTTATCATACTGGACCTTTTTTGTATGATCTCATTTTGCACCACTTGCGTTTGAGCCTTTTAAATGGAGCAACACATTTGCTTAGTTTTTTGTTTGTTTGCTTTTTTCTTTGCTTTTGTTTGTTTTTTTTGTTATTCAAGTCAAATGATGAAAAAGGGTTTGATGTAATCAGAAATGTAAGGAATTTTTTAAATCCATTTAGCTTGGGGAAGAAAAAAACATTTTAAGCGATGAAGAACTATGAAGAAAAGTAAAAATATTTTTTTCCAAAAGTGGTGCAAACCTGCTGGACATCCTGCTGGAAGACGCAGAGCTGCAGTCGTTGGTGCAGGCGGACCTTGCGGTGTTGCCAGATGTTCTCCAACTGCCTCTGGTGATGTAGCACCTCGTGAATGATGTCCAGGACGTGATGCACCGCCTTGGAGTAGTTGGCTGATGCCGTCAGTGAGTCGGTGCTGCCCGGCGTGAGCGGCCGCTGAAGTTTGTCCAACAATGCTTTGCCATCCTGGCTCACCTGGTGTTCCAAAATAAAACCGAATTGAATTCTTCAACTGGAGCGATAAAGACTTATCATTTTGATGTATGTTTTACCTCAGAGTAGGCAGCTGTGATGTGCTCGTATAAGCCTTGGTGGTGATGAATGGCATCTTCGAGATCCTGAAGCTCGGAGGGTAGATCCACTTCGCCGCATGCCTTGCACCACGAGTCCACATTGCTCATGTACTGCGAGGAGCAGGAGGGGGAAAATCACACACGTGTGCTGTCACATGCTTGCAGCATTGCCTCTCGAACCTTACTGTATCAATTCATGGCCTAAAATATTTATGGATGCTTGATGGCCTGCAGTGAAGTCTACAAACTTCCTAAAGCCACATGTGAGAACAAAAGCGCCATGTGATTGTTAGAACATTGTAAATGCTGCCCTCATGATGGATAAGTAGATCTTCAAATGAGAGAGTAAGAAAGGCCAAATAATTTCTGCTCACAGACATAAAAGAGTGGCTGCGCAAAAAAAAAATGTTCCATGTCAGTGAAGTTCAACCAAGAAGGTCCCAAATCAGGCTCACGGCTGTTCTGTAGTCCAACTAATGAGCAGAAATAACGGTCGACAATAATCAATTTGCAAAGACTGTATGTAAATGAATGCAAATGTGGCACATACACTTGGCTTTGTACATTTAGTAAAGCCGTATGGGTGTTGGAAAAGTGCTGAATCCAACCAATGGAGAGATGGCTTTTGTTTATTTTCAATGAGACAGATGTTGCACTCATGTTTATATAACGCGCATGTTAGTTTAGTTAAAGAGAATACCTGACTCAAAAAATACTAGTCTATAGAACCAGTTTTAATGATCAAATCAAGGCTATATAAAAAAAACAAAATTTTTTTTTTTGATGATGAGCAACTAGTTGAAGTTGAAGAATGTAATTTGGAAAAACATAGTCATTGGGTTCACTATAACACACATAAAATATTGATATGGGTAGAAAAAAAAGTACTTCCATGTTTTTAAGACACTTGCATGCTCTTTGTTTATCTTTTAAAACATTTTTCTTTTCAATGATAGTACATTTTTGAGAACAGCTCAGTTGTATTGAACTTTTATAAACAATACATCGGAATGTAATCCAAACAATAGCTTTTTTTTTTTTTGAATCAAGGACCGTTATTGAACTTTTAGGTGCACCACATTTAATGTAATCATTATTTAAGTCATTTATTATTTATATTTATTTATATTATTATTTATAGTATTAATAGTACTTTTATTGTTAAAAATGTATCATGTTTAAGCGGTTTGATGCAATTATTATACATTTTAAGAATACATTCTCATTGATTAACTCCATCACCATCATCATCCATGCTATTTTTATTGATTGTTGTTGTGGTTGTATTTTGAAAGCTAAGTATTTTACAAGGCGGTACTTGGTGGAAAAAAAGTTGAATTAGTTTTTAAATTCAGTTTGTGATCATACCATTGATCCAAGAGAACAGCCAATACATACTAGTAGAGATTGCCATCTGGAGTACTACCGATACCTTGAAATAATCCCAGTTATCGGCCTGATTCAGCCTGTACTCGCACATCCCTAGTTTTAAGGCATTGGTGTATTTTTATTTTTTGAGAATGTTGAAAGAAAGTAATTTTTCCTGTTTTATCGCGAGACATTTTTGCTTTTTGCTAGACATTTTCCACCTTGGTTAAGTTCTGCTTTTACAGCACCTATCTTATATGGCTTACTACTATTATGAGTGAGCGTTTCCCAAACCTGGTCACATTTCTGATGAAAGCTGGCGGACATCTCCAGCAATGTGCTGCGCTCGTCCAACGCAGCAGCAAAGGCCTTCCACTCCTGCTCCAATTGGCTGGAGATCTGCTTGATCTGATGGGAGGCATAGTGGCCTGACTCCAGCAGCCGGTTGCCCACCGACATGATGCGGTTGATGTTCACGTAGACATTCTGCAAAGTAGACAGATTTACTCGACAACTTTATTTCTAAGTGTGGAGAGAATCTCCAGAGGTTCACTAGTTTCATAACACTTATATAATGTGGAGTCAAAAAAAGGACTGAAACAAGGTCCGTGCAAACAGAGGCGGCTCTGGTTTAACTCTCAAACAAAGAAGCTTCTTTTTTATGTGAGCATGTACATATAAGCGGAACCTCAAAAGTCGACACAAGTTGTTCACGTACTGCATGACTTGATTTATTCCATTATCAAAACTGGCAATGCTCTAAAACATTTTCTCAAATGTAATATAAATGTAATGACAAGTTATCACTGTACTGTAAAATGAAAGCAAAAAGAAAGACTATTAAAAGGAAATTGATCATTTGTTCATAATAAATGAACATTTCATTTTCCGATTTCTGTTGACCTCAATAAAAACAGATTATCTGTGTTGTATTAAAATAAAGTATTTTCATTCATGAAAGAAATTAAACATTTTATGGAATGAAATGTTATCAATGAACAACTGAAGCATAATTAATTTATGTTTTTGTCTTTTATGCACTTTTAATGACAATGTTCTAGTTTGGGGAAAAAAGGGAAAATGGGAATTAGAGGATGCTTTTTACAAATTTGGATTATTAATTAATTGAAAAAAATAATTGTATTATCATTGGTTGTAGCTCTAAACAAAATAAAATCATGCATTGAGTCAGAGAGGAGTCAACAAATTTAAATTGAATGCTTTTAAATGTAGGGTCGGCACTACATGGTGGCTTGAGGGTACTCCCTGGCTGCCCCCACAACCAGTGTAAATTTTCTTACACCACTTGATACTTTCTAGCTATATATATATTAACTGAATATTTATATTTAAATGAATGTCACATAATAAAATTATTTCATTTCACAAAACCTTGACTATGCATGCTAGCCCTTGCTGAGGCGTTGTGATAGCTTGGCCACCCCACACAATAATTTCCAGCTACACCCCTGTTTAAATGGCTTACCGTTAAATAGGAATCTAATGATTAATATTGTATGACAAGCAAACTTGTGCCTAACTGGCTGCAGTTGATTAATAGTGTTGTTTGTGAATGAGGACTGCTGTGGACTAAGTAACCAATGATGCCTCTGAACTGAGACTTACAGCATGTGCCCTGTGATTGACTATGGACAAGTTTTAAACTCTGGCCCAAGTTCAGCTGGGATAAGATCGACAGAAAATGGATGTATGACACTGGAGGTTCTCCTGCCTTTATGTGCAAATAATGGGAGTTCATAGTAAGTATGCATCTTACCATACAGTTCATAGCAAAGTGGTTGTGTTGTGTTTGCAGCTCCACAGCGTGCGGGTGGTTGTTGCCAATCTCAGTGTAGCCAGCCAGGAACAGACCCTTGTTGTGCATGATCCAGTCGAACATCTGTGGCATCGGTCAACAGGGAAGAGAGCAAACATGTTTTTTTTTTTTTTTTTAATTTCATTGAACCAGGTGGAATACAAGCAGGGGAGGTGTATTGGTGAACTGCAGCCGTTGTGGAGCTGTCATTTTTCCAGGTCAGCATGCAGAAAAATTAATCTATTAAGTGTAGCCTCTTCCAGAGAACAACTGGTGGCCTATGGTGTCCTAGCAACAAGCTCCAGCTACTGCATTGTATCCAAGACAGCAGCTATCTGTGGTACGGCAACCTGCTTTTTCTGTTTTAAATTCTGCTCACTTTGGGATTGATCTCGTGATTTTGCCTCATTCTGTCTTTTTTCGTGCAGAGGCTTTTATCAGTTGTCAAATATAGGGCCGTATGTTTGTGTATGAGGTGAAAAGCCCGCTACTGATCACGGTTTACATTTCATACTCTGTTAAAAAAAAAAAGCTCAAGAAGAAGAGGAAGAAAGCCAGTCAGCAAGTTAACTTCAGTCACAATCATCGCTGCCACATGGCAGAACGAACATATGCCTGTGGGTAATATTAAATAAGGACACGCCAATTGTTGGCGCCAGATATTTGGCATTGAAATTTGTTTGAAAACAAATGAAATTTCAAAAATTTTGTTTTGGGACACTTTGGAGAACAGTATAAAACTGACTTCACATTTAATTTTTTAAGACCTTCTGAGCACCATAAAATGTAACATTGTTACACCAAATATGTATGTTGAAAATGTATTAAGAAAATACAGGTAAATACATGCATTATAAAAATATGAAAAATTGTTAATTACATTTATGCTTAAAGAGAAGTATGAATTCCGTGTCAGCCATGTTTCATTGACATTAACTCATTCACTGCCATTGACAACTTTAGACGTCAACTGGGCTTGCAGTAAATTAACCAATATGTGCTCAATCAAATGGATATTTGACAACTTGAGCCATCAATGACGGTGAAAGAGGTAAATAAATGTTCATTTATACTTGCTGCTGCATATGTAAAAGTAGCTGTTTCCAAGTTGACATGGTTTTACAGTAATAAAGATGCTAATTTCTTTTAGCCTGCTAGTAAGCGTTTTACAGTAGCATCAAACTAGTGGCCTTTCATCAAAATGGTTCATGTTGAGTTGATGTTTAAATTCTCATGTATTGCATGTTAATTTTACAGTAAAGTCTCATGCAACCCAAAGCCAATTAAAAACAAAAAAAAAAGAAAGAGACCAGCTCTGCTCTCCCTGCTTTGTAAGTACCAGAGTGGAAATTACGTTTTAGCAAAGCTATTCAGTTATGTTCATCTGTCTTAGTAGCATGTCTATTTATTTCACCAATTGTTGAAAAGCTAACTCTTATAGCCAGTTCTAAAAGATAATTTCAAGACAATGTTATAAGACACTAACATTGGCTTGAATTTGTCAGAGAGTGAATAGTGCCCTATAGGAGCAACTCAACGTAAACACTTGAGCAGATCCGTCCTGTAGGAAGCTGCATGTGTGAAACGTATCCTTTGTTCCTTTTTTTTTTTTTGTGCCTGGATTGACGTGCTCAGCACACAGCGCGAATCAATTCACAGCGGCCATAATTAGGTTGTGTTTATATTGCGTGCCCCGCAGTGATCGGCCGCTGTTGTTCCCAATTACCGCCCGCACCGAGTGACATAGCTAATCTCCCGGTCGACCGACCTTCTCAGCGTCCTGCTCGAAGAGACGGAGCTGGAAGCACTGGTCCAGCTGCAGCTTGCGGACATGCCAGGCCTGGTGAAGGTGCTGGCGGGTGGAGTGCAGCTTGTCCAGGAGCTGGGTGATGCGAGGCACAAGGCCCTGTGTGTCGGCGTTGCAACCGCCACTGCTGCCGCTTGTGTTGCTGCTACCACTGCTGCTATTGCGATTGGAGGACGGCTCGCTGCTCTGGATCCGCTGCAGTAGCCTGAATAAAGAGGGAAATGGCACATATTGTTGGTTTTTAGCAATGTGACATGAGGCAAGAATTTTGTGGAATAAGCACTTAAAATGCTTTTAAAATAGTCCATCACCTTAACAATAAATTCACAAAAAAGCAATTGATTGCTTTCATAAATGACGTTTGCAGCTGCCCACACTGCTTTTCGTACCAATAATCTTACATCTGTGCTTGTTTTTTAGTGCAAGTGTTGGTTTAAAATAAAGCCTGACATATGAATTTTTGGAGTTTGGTGACGATTTGTTGCCAGAAAGAAATACAGATTTCTGATTAATTGAAAAACTAATGTAAAAAACTATAGTGAATAAAACAACATTTGTTTTTACCGGATGGAATTTCAATGGCCAATTATATGCGGATTTTAAAGGGATAGTGTGTAAGATTTTTATTAAAAATGAATAAATTACATGATAGTAAATTTCAAAAACTTGCAAATTAATGTGTTCTTAAAGACCAACAATATGTTTTAAAAATCCTCATGGGTCTAGTTATCATGAAATTATATTACATGGAGGGTGGCACTTCTCTGGAGGCGGCCATGTTTGTTATAGCTATGGACAATGGTAAATGCTGCACCTGCAGCACCCCCTGCTCTCCGTAATGAAAAACAGACAAAATCTTACACACTATCCCTTTAAAGGTCCAAAACCAAAATAATCAGCAAATTATAAGCCATTTGATTATTTTTGGCCGATGTTTGACGAGCCATAATTGTGCCATTTAATTCGTTGGAACACTTTAAGGCATGACACAATTTTCGACCTGCTGATGTCTTGGAATTTTGACCTGCCTGAATAATTGGATATTTTTAACTAAAACTTGTCAGCTCAGAAAACAGGGATTAATGAATAAAAGACAAAATGGAAGGATTAAGGAGAAGGTTGACAAATAATGACATTATAAACGATTTACTCTGACTGGAAGCTGTTTTTTTTTTTTTTTTAACAGATTTGATAAAACCTCTTAAAAATGTGATTTTTTCCCCCCCTCCGTTCCTGCATAAGAGTTCATCTGATCTCTAAACCTTGTCTGCTTTGTACTCAGATTGAAGCAGCCTTTCCAAACACACATTTTGACAAATTTGTAATTTTTAAAAATCCTGTCACCTTGCTAGTTATCAGAATATACATTTACATATTTACTGCCAGATCAGTTAAAATGGATTTTTCATTTACACAATTATCAATGGGACAGAAATTGTTAACTTATACATGCCATCCCAGTAAAACTGGATGTCTATATATGTCAATGAGTGAATGAGCAAAAGCAAAAAGAAAACTAGAAACTAGCAATGCATGGTCATTCATTCCTACTTTCAAGCTTGATTTTCTCATATTTCAAAGTCGGCAGAAATTGCATAAATTTAAAAACAGATTCCAAGTTAATTTAGCTGCTCAACCATGCAACGATTAATTTTGTTGATCGTAAATTTGCTACCTCTGTCCTTCCGTGTCCAACTCTTCTATGGGCGCTTTGATGACCTTCTTCTTTAGCGTGGCATGCTCTTCGATCATCCTCCGCGCTCCCTCTAGGTCCTGAGGGAAGTCTTTACGTGACACAGTTTCCTGCATCTCCTCCAGTCGGGCGAGCATCTGCGTGGCGTGACCGGAGAACTCCTCAAATGCCACACGGACCTGAAAAGGCAGACAACAAGAGACAGTTTTGTGAGCAAGAACAAAAACTTGGAAGATTACAATGTGAATTATTCTCACCTCAATCCACTCTTCATGGTTGTAGTCCAGGCTGCCGTCAAAGTCCGACGTCAGCTGGGAGGGGTCCACCACCTTTGTTAGCCCCTCCAGTGATACCATGGTGGTCTGGGCAAAAAAAGACAAAAGAAATCGAAGCAAAGTCAGTACGGATTTATAATCATTTTCTGTCAAATGTGCGTAAATTGCTTCGTCTAATCCTCTCTATTGAGGACTTTTTAATTAGCGCACTTGAGTTCAACATTTACCTCCTGAAAACTACCAACACGGGATCCTAATGGGGCAGAATTAGCAAGGCGCTTTGTTAATCTCTCTAGTGCACGGGGCCAACTCATTAAGCATTTAGCAGTTGACTTGGGCTTCCTCCAATTATGTCGGCCTGCAGCACAGTACGGCTTCAAACCTCGGACCCCTCGCAACTGATTGTGCCATTCACAAGCTCCCCTTGATTATCTCCAAATACAATGTAACAGCTTACAAGGCAACAATTGCATCTAACATCACATTTTTTGCACACACAAGAGCGAGGAGAAGCCTTGAGCATTTCGACGCATTTTCTGCAAAGCCTCCTCCTCCGCAAAACACCCCCACACACATGGGCAGAGAAGCGAGGCTACAGAACTTGCTGAAGGTTGGGGGGGGGGGGGGGGGGGGGGGGGGGGGGTTCTTGTGTTGTGGCTATTGCAGCCAGGTCAATTGATTTGTGAGCATGTGCAGGAGGAAATGAGCCTTGTGCACTTTTTTTCCTCACACAAAGAAGTATGCGAATAATAAATGATTGACAGTCAAGGCTGAACAGTACTTTCATACAGTGTTCCAAAAGCAGCTTGCGTGCGATTTTACCACTCAAATAATCGATACTGACGTGAGACAACACTAGTTCAGCGAGAGTTTGGCAGTAAACAATAAAAGCGGACAAATGGGGACAGAGAAATAGCTAAACCCAACTGGACTGAAATTCTAAGCAGAGGAAAGTATGTTTAACAAGAAGAGACTGCAGCCAAAGATTAATCAACAATCCTGATGTGATATAGCACCACAATGTAAACAGCCAGTAAAAAAGCTGCAAGAATAAACCCTTGCTCACACACTTTGCAAACAATAAACATTGCATTGTATTCCATTTTTTGTAAATGCTTTTAAACACGTGTTAACGTTATTTATGAATATTTCTTTCCTTCAACCACTCCAATTGTTCATTGGCATCAGTTCTATCCATACATCTTAAAGTTATTAACACCCACAAAAAAATTAAAAAGTGTTATGGTCTGTCTTTTTAGTCTGTGCCGTGATGATGACACTTTTAGACATGGCCATTAACTGGTCTCTACCGCCACCTACTGTCTTGAGTTAAAACACAAGTCAAAAAATAATTCTGTTTGCTGACAGTTTGACCGCCTCTCAACAGAATGTTGCAAAAATCGCAGGAAACTCAATGTAATAAATCCTATTAAAATGCATCTCAAAAATTGTAACTATAATGATTTTATAGTCCAAAATTTGGAAAATTATTTGTGTACACAAAATCTTGTCAACCAGCTGCAATCACATAGAAATGTCAGAATCATTGCATTTTGAAAATCTACATGTTTCAATTATCTGCTGGAAATTTTCCCATTGACTCATATGATATTGAAAAAAAAAAAATCAAAGGGATTTCCATAATTTGTAACATTATGTCACAGGGGTTAAAAATATACCGTATATGCTCGCCAAGTTAGTTCTGCTTCATAGGAAATTTTTGTGAGAGCTTCTCACTTGCTTCAAGCAACTTTTTGCCTTAAAAATCGAAAAGGGTCTTACTTAGTTTGATTGGATGACCAAGTATATGGACCACTGAAACCATGAATAATGTATGTCTATTATAATCTAATTGAGGGGGAAAAATGCTATCTTTAGTCAGGGCGTATCTTCACTACTGGAATCGAATATGCTGTATATTTATACCATTAAGCTTAATTTACTAGCATCCCACTGATTAGAATTGGCCGATTATGGCCAACCAAACATGGCCAAATATAATGGGCCAAATGGCCGATATCTGCTGATTATTTTAACTTTTTACTTTTACATACCACTTACAGCCGCTGTATCCAAGTAACTCAGGTTTCACTATTTATAACCCATATATCCTGGATTTCATACCATAACCTTGTATCCTTAAACTCGTATCATGAAATTTGTTAAGGTAATTCAGTCATTTAAAATAAAGCAAATCTTCATTTTTACAAGCAACAATTTAGGTGATGGTTAGGAACTTTGTTAAGATAATAGTAATAACAATTAAACAAGACGTCAGTGGCTTACACATACAGAAAGAGACATCAAATATGAGCTTACACTGATGCTACAGTGTACAATATGCACTTGACTCAAACATTTATAAGGAATTAAACGTACCCTTTGGCTAATACACACAATAACAAATGGGATGGAATGCAGATAGTTCAGGGTTGTGGAGGTTTATGGCACAAATGAAATCAAGCAGCGTTGAGAAGAAAAACAACTGCTTCACTCACACTCAGTGCTAGAATGGAGTTGCATTTACTGACCACTCACCGTGTGGGAAATTGAAATTGCCCAAACTTAAGTATTACACTAAATGGCAGAAGGCACGAATAGTTACAATGTAGGCTTTCTAACACCCATCAATGGCTTCCATTATTGATTGACTCTACCTCTTGCACGGCTAACCAGATCAGATTCGATTCCCAGGAGGTCTCCCATTGGAGTACTAACCAGCCCCAACCCTGCTTAGCTGCCAAAAGTGGGGTGTTCTTAGGGTAGTATGGTCGTAAGCGCCTTGTACGGCAACGTAATAAGAGGCATAAAACGAGGGACTTCATCGGCTGTAATGCTTAAAAAAAAAAAAAAAAAAGTCAGATGCTAAAATGCACAAATATGGCCGCTAATATATGTCTAAACCTAGCCCAACTATTTATGATCAGAAAGTAATCATTCCGGGGGTATGAAACAACAACTCAAAATGGGAGTTGCCACTGCAGTTGAAAGCTCCTTACCTCAAACTCAAACTTAGAGCTCCCGAAATTGGTTCTCTGCTTTTGCCAGAAGTTATCGGGCTTGATGATGAGTGCGATGTGGATGCACGACGGGAACGACTCTTGCAGGATCTTCAGCAGAGGCTTGATGCTGTCCCACTTGGAGCCGCGCATGTCCACGATGACCGTGAAGCCATGTTTACAGACCTCCTCGCTGGAGGCGGGCCGAGGTAATCCAGAAAGAGGGGACAGATGACAGAAAGGATGATGGGGAAGGAGGGGAAAAATCCATGAGGTGACGCAGTTCTCTAGAGCGTCACAAGCCTACACGCTCAAAACATAGATCCCACACGTCCAATCATGCACAGCCGCCCCCACACACACGCACTGTGAAACCTGTTAAAATGTATTACAAATAATAATAATAAGCGCATTTGTGCATCTGCTATGATGTGAACTATTTCTGAACCCCTCTTTTCCGCTAAAACTACTTTCACGAGATTTGAAGTCATCCACCACGAGTGCATGTTCCTGAAATAGAACAGGACAAAGCGTACGGCTGCAGAATATGAACTATCGCACCTTTCCAAATGATGACACCAATGTAGATTTTAAAGCGGTTTTTCATGTTTGCATTTGAATGATGAAATGGGGATGAATGGAGGGATTTACCTGTGAGGTGAAAACTGCTCCCCAGTAACTATCACTGCTGCACTGCCTCAGCGACTGCGACGTTTTGTTTTGCTTCCTCACATGCACTCACACGCGCGCGCACACACACACAGACGTGAGCTCACACATGCGCGTTCCATCTCTGTGGGTTTTTAATCCTTCCCCCTCCTCCTCGCTGCTTTCTCCCAGTGGATCCCTTCTTCCCTTCCCTCGCTCGTGCGCCGATATCCATCAAGGCTTTCCCTCACATCGTTCTGCGTGTCTTGACAAATTTTTTGGCAGTAAGAAATTATAAAAAAATAAATAAATAAATAAATAAAGGGAGGGGGGTGGCAAACTAACGGCTCTTGAATAATTCCACTCGCCATCACTCTCACTTGTCCTCTCTCACCAGTCACATGCTCCACTCACCACTTTCACGTGTAGTCTCAACCACATAATTTGAACATCCATGTGCATTTAAGACTCTGACCTGGGAATGCAGGCCAGGTAGGCGATCAGTCTCCTCAGGTCGTCCGCTCGTATTCTGTCATGGTTGCTGCGTGATGGGAAGGTTAACACTGGACCGCCGCGACGATCCCTGCCGCCTAAGAATCAAATATTTTTTTTTTTTTTTTTTTACATACAAACTAAACAACAATAATCGGCAAGTAAACCAAATGAGGAAAAAAAAGGTTTTGTAATGCAACTTTAACTCTGATTATTCGATTAATGGATAGAATATTTGATTGTAAAAATAATCTAAACCAAGAGCCCAAGTTTCTACTGAACTGGCAATAAATAAACTCTTTCTGCCATTGACATCTATATGCAAAAATCTTTTAACTGGGCTATAAAATAATGAGTCAACATGTTTGCTACAGCATATTTACTCATAGCCATGTGTCCCAATACTTTGGTCGAACAGCAGCTGGCGAGGTGGTCATAATAAGAGGCTGTGAGTCGCGAATCACATTTGGAAACTCTAATCCACTTTTAATTACATCTGCACACATCTGCCACATGGATTAAAAACCAGATACAACGTGAACCAATCAGGTCTTTTCATTTTAATTGACCACACAGATGTTGCATCACCTTTATAATTCATAGGAAAGTGTTACCGTCTTCTTACACAATTCAAGCAATGCATCATTGCAGTGTGCAAACTCATGCTTACAATGACCACAATGTGAGAGTATGCCATAATTTATGTCCAAGCAGATGCGTTTTTCTTTTACATTTTAGACAGTAGATCCGACGTGACTGCTGTGGAGAGTAATAATTGAGAAGAAGCGGTCACAGTGAGCATGTGGGCAACCGGGTGTAACTTCTCAGTATGCTGACTGACTTCCTGTTGCTTCCACTCTGACGCCATACGCTGCCTGAAACCACAATTTACTGTTTGCAGAAGATAGGCTGCCGGGAGGAATTTTTATTACGTTGCATCACAACAATGTAAGACTAAGAATATAGTCCATTACCATTTTGCTTGTGAAAAGTAAGCATATAGAGGTGTTGCGCTTGTAAGCATGAGATGAATGTGCTCAGCCCACAAATTAGTCAGTGGAGGCGGTGGGCACGTAGGCTTGCAGAACATCCAGCGCCAACAAAAAGATGATTATTAGGAGACAGATGAAATACCTTGGCTCATTTTACTCCATTTTAACCTGCACTCTCTTTGGTCCCCTTTCTTCAATATGAAGATCATTACAACTCGGGGATGCCGGTGATGACGATACACCGTTGCTATGGCAACACCCCTCTTTCTCTCTCTGGAAATCAGTGTGTTTGTCTGAGTCATCGTGACTGTCATTGCTATTCTGTTTGACCTTCCCCAAACCGAGAGTGCAGAGAAGAAAAACATGTAACATTTGTATTTGGTTCTTCAATCTTCTACGGTCAGAATTTACACACATACACATGCAGACAGATAGCTACATACTGTATGTTAACAAAGTATTCCTGATGCTGTCATTAAGTACGTAACTCCATCTCTAATCACTCCTGCATTTTTTTCCCCAACACGAGACAAGCGTGTGTGTTCATGTGTAAAACATGGGGAGGGGGCTGCAATGACACTGCAAAGCCTAGCTGACACTACCGAGACAACGGGTGGGGGGAGGTTTGCATTCATGCATGCAGGCAGGGTCAAGGCAAGGGGTCAACTATTGACTCTTGAGCTTCTTATACAGTGGAACCGCCAATGGTTTGGCGTCAAACCAGATTTTCACAAATATTTCAGCACTTCTACTACATGAAACATTGGGTCAGCAAGCAGACAAATGCCACTGTAACACATGCATGTGAAAGTCAGAAGCGTATCTTACTTCCTTTGGCAGTCCCTGCAAATAAGACAAAACGCCACTGCTTAGCGCATGCATCTTTACCTGACAAAAAAGCAACTTTTTCTTTTAGGATGGGAAGCACCTCCATCGCTCTCATGTCCTCATTCCTCCTGAAACCTGAAAAGATAAAAGAGAAGACAGAGAGGACATAACGTTGTTTTATCTTCTAAACCTGTGGTCCAGTGGTGTTTCCCAGTTGGTAAAATTTGCTTTTTTTAATCCTTACAAATTCTTGTTCAGATTTGTTTTTGATGGCCAGCATTGTGTTGAAACAACCTTGACCTTAGATCAAAAACATCAAAAAAGCAATTCTGTCATCACAATCCTACATATAAAATTATGCAATGTTCAGTATTGAAATGTCTTCTCAGCATAAAAAAAATGTTATGTATCACATGCTGTTTTTTCTGAAATAAAAAAAATAACGGAATGGCTGTGAATCCCAACACGGCAATAACATCAAACAACAAACAGCCCCTCTGTTATCATTGACTTGTATCTCATGACTGTTGACAGAGAGCCTCCGCAGTGCTGCTAATATGCTGTAAGAGTGAACCGCTGGCTGGCAGGAGATGTTCAAAGATGACAAACACCTCTTCAAAACACACACACACAGACGCATACATATACAATGTTACTTTGCTACTTAATCATATTTTATATCACCTGGCATTTATGTATGTAGACGTTCCACCGTCTTTGGTTTCAAGTATTTCATGATTAGTGTATGTATTATTTTAGCAGACTTTAGACGATTAGGATTTTTGGGGCCAATCACAATCATCCATCGGTGAGTTGAAAAATGAGTTTAAAAATAACCTATCACTGATCCAATCACAAGATGGATGCTGTCTATGACTTCTTTATTTTATTTATAAACTAGAAAAGTGTTTATAGACGTTCAACCAAAACACTGATATCATATATATAAAATAAAGCATATGTGCCATGGTTTACAATCTTTGTCAAGTCCCAGATAAAAAAAATCATTCAAGACCTCTTGAACTGGGCAAAAAAAAAAAAAGATGAGACATAAATAACAGAGGCAGCAGCTGACTGCATACTAATAAAATAATGACAATAAAAGTAAAATACTTTACAGCACCAAGTATATATACTACTGCAACAAAAAGCTCAACCAAACATTTCTATAACTCACACTAGCGCAAATAAAAGGTGTAATGCTGCATTGCAAAACACTCAAATGACATATAATTTGCATGATGATTGATCGCTCTGCCAATTATATAATTATAGCCGATCAACAATCTTGCAAAGAATTTAAAATATTGGCCAATCAAGTGTAAGCTGATCAGGTTAGCACCAAGACTACTTTTTAGTGTGTACCAGTGGCTCTCATATGGGGTGTCACCCTGAGAGTACATGAAAACACTTCACGGAATGTGAGAGTTTAACAAGGTACCTGCAGGTATCAGCAAATCTAATTTAATCCTTCCATGGCTGAAACAGTATATGTTCCTTTTCAAATTAAAGCAAATAATTGGAACATGAAGAAATGTCTTGCTAAATTGTGCAATAGTGACTCTTTTCCAAACTGTTGAAAACCTTCATTTTGTTAGATTATATATGGCTATGGATTGTCATTGGTAATGCACTTTTCTGACAGCACTCCCTTTGAAGTCTTTTTTTTTTTCATCCGTGATTGATTTGCACTGATTTGAGAGTACAGTACAGTACTTGGCTGAAAAAATATTTTGCATCAATAAAAAAGGGTTGACAACCACTGGTGTATATTCTAATGTACCTGTAAGTATCAACCGCCTAACAAAACTAGAATGAGTATGTGTTTATTCTGGCTGGGCACAGTTTTGCCATCCCCTCAGGGTGCCACAAAGACAAATTGCTACGATCAAGTATATTTCCCCACAGCGCTAACAGTAAAGAGACAGCTTGCACTTCTGAACAGGTGATCAATGAGTAAGATGGAGGAACGCCCAGAGACCAATTCTCTCATTATCAGGAGAGCAGGAGTAACGATAAGATACATTAGTTCCGCTATGGATGAGAGAATAGATATTTTTAGTGTTTATTAACATTATGTAGTCATTATATTCCCTAAAGCAGGATACTTTGCCAGCTGCTGAGTCATGCTAAATTAGCAGCAGTTAAGAAGCGTGCGTATTAAGGGGGGAAAAGTGTGAGGGAACTCATAATCAGGTAGAATGTCAGCAATGGATCGCAACGACGTCAGCGTCTTTTTGCCACTGAGTGAGTCATCGCCAGATAAAAAGCACAATCTTTGATGTGCAGTCTGACTGGCAGGCTGCCACCAAGCGCTGGGATTATCAAAAGGTCAATGAAGTGTTCAGATGCTGACAAGACGATGCGGGCAAGGGAGGTGGGGGTATTGGGGTAGATTTTTTGTTAAACACACACTCCAGCGCTCGCAGCAAGACAAAACTGAACATTTATGTTAACGTATTGAGTTTGTTATGAATTCAATCATGTTTGGATTGGACTAAAACCAAGGATTCTCTTGTACTATTAAAAAGAATCCATCTTCTGAGTTCAGGGCAGTTTGGGAATTATGGTTTCATTTCCGCCGCAGTTTTGCAAAATATGAACATCTGAAGACAAACCAAACAACTTTTAATTGTGGTCTTTTGAGGAATCCGGCGCTCACAGCCATACTGCCCCAAGAATGCTCCAATCTCTGAAGCTAAGCCAGGTTGGGCCTGGTTAGTACTTGGTTGCAAGACCGCCTGGGAATACCAGGTGCTCTAAGCTTCCAGGTGGAGCCCACCTTAGGTTTCTCAGGACTTCGGTCTATAGTGGCTAGGCCTCGCGCAATTGGGCCAACCACCCAATCACATGAAACTCTAAATGGTTACAGAAACAGAGATAGAAGCAACAGCAACTATCCCTGCCCTCTGCCTCACCCGAGGCAAAAACGAACTACCTAATAACTGTTGAAGAATCCCTTACACAGTACTTAAACCGTTCCTGCAAATACATGTTCTAAGTTTAGCTAGACAATTAATTAAGGAGGACATGGGCAAAATACAAATGCTAAGTTTAGGCAGCCGCAAACATCACTTATCCAGTTAGAGGGTGCCATGGGACTGGGAAAAGTAGCACAGCAGCTAAATAAAGAGCAGCCTGGTCACAAACACACACGCACATGCAAACAAAAGCACACAACGAGAAACAGGTAGTGGAGTAACAGTTAAAAAAAAAAAAACAACAACAACAACAGCATTGGGGAATTGGTACCTGTCACACATATGGCAGCGGATTTGTGCCACGTGTGATCTATCGTCCAGCAGGCCATCCACAAAACCTTATCCAAAATCAATTTAAAATCGGAAAAAGACGACGTGAAAATCATGAAGATGCCGTCCGGCGCCACTATCGGCTGGCCGATCCCCACCCGCTGTGGGCACAGCCGCGGCAGCTGCACTTAATCCTGGCATTCCTTGGCCAAAATATTCCAATCCAGGAGACAACCAAAACTTTGCGCTTTGCTCCAGTCCACACATTCCCATGGAAAAGTCAGGGCAAACGTTTCCAAGCAGGCACGGCGTCTTGGGGTGTTGCGTTCTTGGAGTGCATAGACCAAGCTGTTCATCTGTGTTGTATTCTGGTCAGGCCAGGTCGCAGGATGTAATCCCGAATGTGTAGGGTCGGCATGTAATTATAACATGCCTGCACTGCATTTATGCATCCTGACAAGCTGCTTAGCATGGTGACTTGAGGCTGACAGAGAAGACCTCGGCGTGAGTGCTGAGAAAACGTTTGTGTTCTGCTGGGATTTTAGCTGAGACACTCAAGCCAATACCCAAGCGCCCAAGATGGCTTTGTAACAACCACACTGGCCCAGTATCTCAAAGTTGCAGCACATTTAACTTATTAATCTTAATCATCTCATTATAACATACAAATTACTTAAATGGAATGCATATGCACACTATTTCCGTCAAAGAATGCAAGTTTTGAAACCTTATACGCAACCAAATTCAAAAAGCACATTTTGGATGTCGATGTCTTGTGTACCAAACTGTAAAAACGCGGATTCACGCAAACCAACCGCATAGTTTAAGTGAGTGGCCTCACTTGAGATTTTTACTGTGGGGTGGAGGTGGGGCTCAATGTAAACATGTACATGATTAAGTCAATCATATAACTGAATTATAAATGCTATTAATTTCAATACAAAACGGCAATTGAGCTAATGAGCTAAATGCATTCAAGTATATAAGATGCTGAAAGTAAGAACTAACATTCGCTAGGTTGCTAGCCACAGTCACAAGGTGTTGAATCAACAAATTAATTTTGGGCAAAGTACAAGTTACAGACAGCCGTGGGACAGATTTCACAGAGACAAAACAATGAGTGCATCACCTCCCGACTGCTCTCAATTGAAACCACACCATCCTTCTCACTACAAAATGTAATATCAAGAGAGGCCAGAGGCCAGAGGCAGCGCCAAAAAAACAAAGATCAAGCCAAACAAAGCACAAATGAATGAACTGTTGAACTAAATAAGCTTCCAAAACATAATTATTTCCGGCGTGGCCCATGCAGCCCAGTACCAGTTGATCCACAGACTGGTAACGGGCCGGGGACCGGTGGTTGGGGGACCACTGGTTTAAGTTATACTTGGCAAGCAGCCTTCACATTCATTCTAATTTCAGGGATTTTGAAAGGGATGCAGAAGTAGATTTCCTTAAGCACTAAAGGACTATACTGGCCTGTGAAGTACCACATCCGGCAGTCTGCTGGGACATAAAAGAATCATGATTGCAGGTGTTCAGTATTTGATCAATCATCTTGATTATGTACAAGGGGATGTTTCAAGAATAAAATCCAATCGGAGAGTAATGGATCGGTTTGCGCTGTGGCAACATAATACAATTTCACATTGGTAACACAAAACATATCATCACCGTACTCTTAGATTGCTTTATATTTATGGCTGAGAAGAGTTCTCTGTACAAATATTTACTGTTATGTCTATATTAAGGTGATCCATTCTGTCTTGTGTACAAATTTGTGTTACACCACCACCACAGGAACGCAACACTGTTGACACACCTGTGTTAATAATGAGAATACTTTTTTTTTTTTAATTATTGGAGTAAGTAGCATTGCATGAATGTCAACTAGGCTTATATTCCTTATCTCATTTTGAATAAATAATACATAGACTTCATTTGTCAAGAGATTGTTGTTACCTTGTTGCTGAGATTTAAAGGCAAATGCATTGGTTACCTTTACATTCAAAATAAGTTAGTCCCAAACTGTATCAGGCAATGTGTGGCAGGATCTATCCTTGAACTGATTTATTTCCTGTTTGGATACACAGAGTGGGCAGTGGCGAAATGGATATGCGACTACGCCCCACATCGAGAAAGGGCAAAGGATGGGAGTGAAATTCTAGAGATGTCCACTGTCCTTTGTATCCTGCTTAACAGTCAATGTGACCATTCGAGTGTCAGAAAACATCAAAGGCCGGGACCAATCGAGTGGTGGGAGCCTTGTGGGGGTGGTTTGTCCTGGAGGTCAAGTGGGCATTAGACGGGCTTGATACAACAAAGCAGATTAGTCAACAACACCAACAAAACGACTGTGTGACAAATACCTCCTGAGTGTTTTGCTTGAGCGAGAAAGACAGAAGGCAACGGCTGCCTCAACTGGGACATATGGGACGGGTCTTAGTCCAGGTCAGAGTTCTAGCCATACCACAAAAACAGCTTTGCTGTCTATGTTGAGGAGCGATCGCAAATGGGCAATCGCGTAATAGCTCCCCGGCAGCTGATCGGGATGCACGGCCTTCGGGCCAGCTGTTGCAGGGCAAGAGAAACCAGAACGCTTTCAGATGTGCGTCCCCACATAGCTGCCCAGTTCCCGCATCGACCGCATGCCAGAAATTCCTGCCCAAGTGTTGTGTGGGAATAGTAGAGATTCTCTGAGGTGGGGTGGAGTCGACAGGAATAGGGCATCTGTGACCTGGAATCCTAACCTACATCCTGATTGCCTCATTGGGAAGTGCTTGATCCAGTGTTGATTGTGATCCACTCCAATTTTAGAAACGGGAAAACCAATAGTGTCTAGAAATGAGTCAAATCCTGTTGTCAGAATGGTAATGGTGTGATTGTATCCCAAATCATTGGCAGCTCTCGTTCTTGTCCTTCCTTCTTTGGAGATGGTTTCAAAAACACAAGCCTTTGCATCTTTCCCTGATTATCCATTTGAAGTTATAGTTATATGGCTTGAATTAGCATGCTAGAAGAACTCCAGATTCCAGCAACTGTATGCTTTCATCATCCATCGGGATTGTTCCAGTTTCAAGAAGTTGTTGCCGGGCTTCACCAATTGTTTTTTTGTGATCTCAAACAGCTGTAGTACTACTTATTACTAATGATGAATGGAACACTCCCCATACATTATGCACCGTATCTGTGTTTTAATATATCTGAAGTACAATACATGGGACAAAGAAGACACAAGAGTTGTCCCCTAGGGATATAAAAGGATCTGGTGCTCGTCTCGTTAAGAGTTTCTACAAGATTTTGGAGCATGCCTTTGAGAATCTCTACAAATCCGTTAATCCAGAAGTGCTGTGAGGTGTGAGGGCAAACATAAATAATATAGACTGTGAGAGAAATATGGCACAGCTCTATTTTGTTCTAGAATCTAGAACAAAATGACCTAGAATCTAGATCATCCTGAAGTTGTTTTATGGCTGAGGTTACAGGGGGGCATAGGGATTAATCAATCAGCTAAAAGGTGTGCCCCACGATTTATTCATACCTCTTGTCGGGGAAGACTAAATGCTGTTAGCTTTAAACCAAACTGGCCTTTGAGGAATAATATTAGAAGTCCTCATTCACCTTAGCCTTGTTCCTTTCTCTCCATTTGTCCAATTCCTCTGATGGCAGGGTGGGTTTACCAAGCGAGAACCAGGCCAAGGTTGCCCCAGTGACCATTACATGATGAAGACAAGAAAAATGAACAGGCAGAAAAGGCAGAATTAAGATGGCTCATCTGTGCTGACCGCTCATTTGTCAGGATCTCTGGCTCTATTTGGGACAATCTAGAAAAAAAAGCATACTAAAACATTTTCAACAATCTAATTTTATTATGAATACAATCTGATGTCATGTTTAAGTGCAGTAGCTTTTTTTTTAATAGAGATTCAATGATGTTTGTGGCTCGAGATCTGATGCCCTGATTACTGTACTCTACACAAATACGCCCTCTGGAGGTAAAACTAGGACTACATTTAAGAAGAAAATGGAAATCACTCCACGAGACCTTCTGTTTGCGATGTATTTTTTTCTATTTTGGGGGAATTCCCTTTTGCATTCAAAATAAATACAAAGACACTAGCAAAGCACTTTTCAGCCCATATATATGGCTTTGAAGGTATAACAGTTATTACATAACTGTTCTGCACGCATCCCTTGCCCAGTCGGACCAGTTGTATTGCCGGGCCAACAGATGGTGGGAGTTAATCCCTGACAAATCTCTAGTGAAAACTGGAAAGCACCAGCATCTTAAGAAAAAATAGTGAGCGAAGAGAACTGGGATGTCATTTGTCAGTTGCTTTCATCATTTTTGTCAATGGGAGCCATTCCCATCACTGCCCCCAGGCCCTTGTGCAACCTGCCAATTCACTGGCCTCCTTTATATGGAGGCTTGTGGTTCTGCTATTTATCTATTTATTAATTTTTACAAAAAAGGTTTAATCAAATGTACCATCAATCAACCATTGTAACATGTTACTCTTTTAAGGACTAGGACACACAAATGTGCCTGATTTAGAAGATATTAACAGTGACTGATATCAAATCCCCAATGCAAAAAGGAAAGCAGATTGCTAAAAGGAAAGAAGTGAAGGCCATGCACATCTATCTCACAGGGGGAGAGAGAGAGAGAGAGAGAGAGAGAGAGAGAGAGAGAGAGAAACAAAGAAAGAAAGAGTGAGCGGGAGAGAGAGAGAGAGACCACTGTCGCTACGGCGACAGGCACCCAATCCGGAGAGAGAGGCAACAATTGAGGGATAGAAAGTCAAGGTGAGTGTGGTGCTGAGAAATTACTGATGACAGCAGTCTGACCTCATTTGGCAAACTAAAAAAATAGATACTCTTAATACGTACAGAGACAGTTTGTGAGGAGTGATAACAAATCAGACAAACATTTGTGTTTGTGCTGTGTTGGTTTTTACCTGCTGTCTGACTGGACACATCTCCTTTCGACTCCTTAGGGAGAGATCCATCTGGTGAAAGAGAAGAAAGATCAAAATAAGCAGGTGACACACCCTTCTATCAATCAATCTCTTGACAAAGGAGTTCTGTTACTTCAGCAGTCGCGTCATTCACATTTGTACTCGGGTTAGCTAACGCAATATTAAATCCAGAACAACGGTATATGTTTGCTGAGAAAACACATTGAGACCTTGTATATAAAACAATCCAAGGAAAACCCACAAGTACAGCAATAACTGAACATGACATCTTGTAACTGTGACAATGTAATTATATGCTACAGACCATTTGCATCCTCAATATCTTATATGCCAAAACTGTCATGAACTGCATTCACAACTTATTTCTAGTTCTAAATAGCACCACATTTAGCTTTACCATTTTATTATTTAGGATTTAGCTTCACATGTAGCTAGAACTGTTGAGCATTGATTCTTCCAGTGAGAATCTTCTTTAGGGCATAAAATTATTTAGATCTGAATTGCTGCTTGGCTTCAAATTCTTTGAGGTCCCTATTGTCAAATCAAACCAACCTAATTCCTTGCATCCCAATTAAAATGAATGAATTATTGTTTGTAGCGCCTGGTGGCAGTTAATGTGGATGGTTTAACATATTTATTGCCAGCCCAATAAAAACAGATCTTTGTTGTCCAAGGTGGTCAAAGGTCAAAGTATACCTTGAACCGGTCAGTCAAAAAATAAGTCAAAGTATATTTTTTTTCAAAGCGTTATTTATTCTGCTTTTCTTTCATGAAGTGGATACATTCATGTCACCGTGATATATTTTTTGAAACAACCACTCAAGACATGAGCGCTAATAGATTCTGTGCCCAAACAACAATCACCACATTGATGCAGTCTATATATAGTGTGAGCAAGAGACTTTGCCGCTGCGGCTGTGACCGAAGTGAAGAAGTGCTCAGTCTCAGTGTCACGCGGCATCTAAATGTAAACACGGTGACTGGTCAAGGGGGTCAACTGCTTGACTCAGTGGGGCACACGCTCCAGTCCAAGTGACTCAGCCTCATCCTGCTTCCTGTTTGACCTTGGAGAGAACAATACAGGCGTAAACATGAGATAGTTGTCCGATGATGACCTGTTCAGTCCAAAGGTTTCACTTTTAAAAACATTTAAAGACCTTGGAACTTTACTTATCGAATTTTGTACATGACGGTCACCAAAATATCAATCCGTGGAGTTTGTCATACATTGTAAAATCTCAAGCTCATTAAGAATATGCTTTGCTAAGGTGTAATTTGCAATATACCAACTTGTGTTATACCTCGGCAAGTCAGATATCTTGTATTAGTGAGCTCCTTTTAGCTTCTTATGCAATCCTGTTACAATGCTTCTGAACCAAGCAATCAGCTTGTGGCAAGGATCCTTTTAACACATTAAGATATCCAGCTGTTTGCAACTATAAACACTATATATGACAAAATTGGTGTTGCTCCTCATTTAGTAAACTGTTTACTAAATCGGGATTGTTGCAGTTTCAAGAAGTTGTTGCCGGGCTTCTCCAATTTTTTTTTGTGATCTGAAACAGCTGTAGTACTACTTATTACTAATGATGAATGGAAAGGTAGCGGCCCTTTTGACCTTGGCAGTGTGTGTTCAAGGTTTCAAATGTTCACAAACGTTTGCCAAATATTCAACAGTCGTCAGTCCTGCTCTTGTCACAAGGACATTTTCAAAATGCCAATTTTTGGCGAATGTTTAGGACCTTGGATTAAACCTGACAAGATCAAAAGAACTGCTACCTTTGCCAACAATCGCTAGCATTCGACCCTCAGTGCGATAGGGCAGGGGTGTCCAAACCTTTTTCAAAGAGGGCCAGGTTTGGTAAGGTGAAAATGTGTTCAGCGTTAATTCAGTACTTACTGTAATTCTGTTAGTACCAGACATTTTAGACACTATTTTAGTCAAACACTAGGCAAAATTTAAAAATATATAAATACACGCATGGAATTAAATGTCTGAACTCTTGAAAAATTCCAAAATGTGTCTGGGATTGAACACGTTAAATGATCTGAATCAAGCCATTATCCTGCACCCCAGTTTAGATGTCTTACAGCGGGTAGCACATTTCACACTAAAATCCAACTGACTTTTTTTTAATTCCCTTACTTTCATGATTCTGTTGACAGCCTTCACCAAAGCATAATGAATCTCCAGAATGCCTCACTGTAGGTACGTTGTAGGCTTCATTTCATTCATATAAACAAATTACTAGTGTGGGCAGCCAAAACTCTATATATTGGTTTTGTCTGTTCAGAAAACATGTTCCCAGATGGACTATAGTTTGTCCAAAGATTTTTATGCCAAAGATCATGAGTGCCAATAATGGTAGACAGAACTGTACAAATTGCATCCATACAGCTTGTGGTATAGTTTACCTTTAGCACAGACATGGGCTTCACATATTAGCTTTGCACGCAACCACTGTATGGAAAAGTGTAGTCATTCATCAAGCTGGTGAAAAGTTTTCATGGAAGCCGGCAATAACTTCAAAGAATGAATGGGACGACACGCAGGAGCCCCCCCCCCCCCAAAAAAAAAAAACCCTAAACATACTTCAAATATTTTCAATACCCAAGACGCACACTTAAGCCACAGCGTGAAACAACGCAATGATGAACTACATATGCGGCTGCCCACATTGTGTCACTATATCAACAACAGAAATAAATAAAGGACATGACCGGAGATAAAGAGTTCACACAGTCAAGTCAGAGAATCTTTTGTAGAGAAGTCCTGCAGTTAGAACGGTTAAATGCAAACTACACGCGCACACACACGTTACATGCATTAACACCACACCAAACTGCTTGGGAAATAAAAAAAAATCTTAAGGGATCACATGCATACACACATTTCTACAACAACCGCTGAGGAAATGACAAAGCAGAAATAAAAGTCCAACAGGCTCGATCTCATAAAACACCGGACGTCTCATGTCTATGAAATGTGTTCTCACATACTGTGAACTCACATAGACCTCAGCTACCTCTTGTCCCAAATGCTCGCTCCTTTCTGTTTCACAGCCCACATGAACGCAAGACCACCCTTGCTATGGGCCCCTGCCTTCCCCTTCTCGGCATACACACTCATCGCTTGACTCACAGGGTAGGCAAGAGCGGCCCCCTTTCATTTGAGAATACCTATTGTCTTGGTCACACTGATTAAAATGTCAGTAAAAAATTATATTAGTAACTACTGCGGTAGATGTAAATATATTATTATCGAAAAGTCAAAAAGCAACACTTGGGATGCAGAAAGGTTAGAGAGAAACCTGTATTATCTCAAGCTAGTGAAGGGAAAATGAAACCGCGTGAACCACTTATGATTTTTTTTTACTCCACTTGATGGTGCCCTAGATTTAAATATAAAGGCCAGTGCAATAGAAATGTATGAAATTTCCACTGCATCTTTAAACAAATAGCGCAATCTAAAGGAGCGAAATAACTATCAAAAGTTCATCATGAGGCTAAATTTTTCCAGTAAATTGTGATTAAAAATGAAGGCCCAAGAACCACTTTTTTTAACTTCTCTTGATGGTGCCCTTGATTTAAATATAAAGGCTAGTGCAATGAAAATGTATGAAATTTCATCTTTTTGCATCTTTAACAGAGTGGATGAGAGCAGCAAAATAAGTATCAAAATAACATCATGAGGCTTCATTTACTCATCACTAACTCAGTACCTCGCTAAAACAAAAGTATTTTTTTTATTCACTTATTTGGGTAGGATTCTAACACATTACACTGTCTTTCTTCCATTGTTCAACATAGTCTGGCAGAGTGGTGTGGTCCTTGGAAAAATACCTCCCCTGTAAGGGGACCTAAAAGCTACAAAAAACCCAGACAACTGTTATGAGAGTATAGCAGGAGTTGATAGGATGTTTATGTTGCTGTCACAAAAACAGATAAATCATTCATCGACGACGTAGCTAGTTGTTCTTCATTCCAAGCAAATACAACACTCTGCCTACTTAGAAGAAAATAAACACAAGACCAGGTACTGAAAGACACAGAGAACTTTCTCTTGCAACTCTCATGCATAACTTCCACTTTGCTTGATATCTAGCCGAGGTATTACAGATGAAATCTAAGGCCAATGTTGTAACCCTTTGTAACAAAAAAAAATCCCCCTTTATGTTATTTTCACGGCTTTGCGACATAAACAACTGTCATGACCCAAGGAGCTGGCTGTATTTGTGTTGTTTTGTCTCCGTCTGCAGGCGTTTTTAGGGAATTGCACTTATTTTCTGTTGCCGTCACATGACAGATTTGCTGGTCTGCTATTGGTTGGCCTCACTCGTTTCAAAATGGCGGAACGGTAAAGCTTTGTTCTATCGCAAAACCGTATTTATAGTGCATTTTCCTGCTTAATTCAATCTTGAATATATATATATATATATATATATATATATATATATATATATATATATATATATATATATATATACACACGCTATAAATATATCAATGACGGTCCGTGACGTTCGAATAAATACCCCTCAATCGCACACATACGCATTACTGGGCTACACAGGCTATTTTCTGGAGCATTTAAACCTCAATAAACTCGCATCAGCAATTAAAACTTGTTATTTATTTATTTATTTATTTTTAATCCATTATTTATCCATATTTTTTAATTATCCATTATTTTTATCCATCCATCCATTTTCTAGACTTGTTTGGTTGTGTTTACAAATATATTCAAATGTTTTTAGGAGAACAGTGCCCCCAGTTTACAAGATTAATCGGCGGTTGGGATCGCAATGCGAATTAGCCGTATTGCGGGCAATCCAAACCTATGTTAAATAGCTAATGGGTGTAAAACCCCAGGTAAAAACATCAAAATTGAATATACATATTAAAAATAGGTATCAAAATAGTATAGTAAAAATCATCTTACTTCTCTCTAACATTGTGAGCAATCTTGGGACCCATGGCTAACCCATTCAAGTTTTAATTAGGCAGTAAAATGCATAACCAATACGTTATTTTAAGCGCTTAGGACGAGATCCAAACTTGAGCATGAGACCGTGACGCCGACCAATAGCAGACCAGCATTGTAGTGACGTAAGTGGTGACGCATGTATCGACATATGAGCATGGACACATCTAAGATGGCGGTCACGCACGCACACTGACCGCCATCTTGGATATGCCGTACGCTGAAAGAAATGGCATAAAGAGGGGACAAAAAAATGTCGTGCCCCACGTCGTAAGGTGAAAAAAACGTAAGGCAGGGACGTTGTAAACCGGGGGTTCACTGTACATTCAAACATATTTTCAAAGATGTTTTTTGAATTTACAAATACTCTTTAACATACTTGCAAGCTCACTCAAACGTACTTGAAGGCTAAATGCTAAAAACGTAGCATTTGTTCCCATAACATCATAGGATGTTAACAAGCACCTTGGAAACAATTTTACTAATGCGCAATCACCAGTAGATCGCATCAAGGCCCCATTTTAGTTACGAGATGACCACAGTTTGTGAGTTCACGTTTGATGTCAAAATGTTCTGAAATGGCAGGCAGGAGTGATTGAGATGAATGCGTTCCACCACGTTAGCCAGTCAAATATGTTTACCCTACATTGTCATCTCCATACTAATAAGATACTTACAAATAAGAACAAAGAAGAACAACAGGAAGGCACAGGATCAAGCAACTATGTGTACTTGACTTATTCATAACGATTAGTTTGCTAGTGAATTACAAAATGACCACAAAATTATCTATATCCTTTTTGCTTCAGGATCTTGGATAAACAGAGGTCACGGGTAACTAGTAGTCAGTGGCAGAGATGGAAAAAAAGTAAATGAGAGAAAAGAGCAACAATGACATCGCACTTTTGAAAGCTCCAGAGACAAGAGGACAGGAAAAAGGAGCACAATGGTCTTTCAGGACCTGTCCTAGTTTGGGTAACTCCCTCACTACCTTTTTTTTCTAAAACCTTCTTGGTTAAACGTGTAACAGAGTTGAATAAGCAAGCAAGCAATCTAGAGTCATAAAATAGCATCTTGCAACCTGTGCCCAAATTTTCTCAACAATCTAAATCCTGTCCCATTAAGCTAGTCTCCATTTTCTCACTGGCTGCTTGATTCTCTACTTCGAAATTCTTGTAATAGAGCAGCTGCTTTGGCAGGAAATCTACCCTGAGCTTGCACCAATTAGCTATCACGCCAGAGAAATTAGCGAACGAGAGCACGGCAGATGAGTGGAGCAGGGGAAAGTGGGCCAAGCTCTTTTTAATAAACCCACAGGAAGGCAAGAGGTTTGTACATGAGCGTGTGCCAAGTGTACTGATGTTTAGTTTATTGCACGAGAAAAACCAAACAAGACAATCACTTTCATTTACACATCTGTCAAACACTTTAACACTGCAGCTTCCTTGGTATATAAAAGGTTCATTAAAGTCCAAAAGTCAACCAACGGCCTTCTTTAATGAAAAAAACTAAAAATACCTTTTCATGGAATGGAGTTTATTATGGACCTCATGTTAAGGTTACAGCGAAAAGACAAACTGTAGACGTTTCTTTTCAAATTAAGGGCAAATGAATTGGAACATGAAGCAACAAGTATTCCGAATAAAGTGTGTACAACCATGTTTTGCCATCAGGTATATATATATATATATATATATATATATATATATATATATATATATATATATATATATATATATATATATATATATATATATATATATTTACATACTTTATGCTGATCTGATTGGATTAATCGTAATTGGAAATTTTTTGCCATTTTATACAATATCTGTGTAAAGTCATAATTTGCGGAGCGAACAGTGATGTCATTCTACTAATTAAATGTGGTTAAGAGGCAACATCACATTTTTTATTTGTAATAGTTTGTGTGTTAATGTTATAAATTGATAAGGATTTTTTTCTACAAGATCGGTTCATTATTTGCAGTATTTACTGATGCTGTTAAGAAATCTACTGTACTTACAATATAATGATTTAATTTCCGTACATTGTTGTATCTGTTATTTCTGATTGTTCTACCTGACTGACTGTTAGTTTTAGGTATGGCTAGGCGATGTGGCGCAAAAATAAAATATGACCAGGGCTGATGCAAAGATTAAACGATTCATGTCAGGTTAATATTCAGTCAAGTATTCCCCAAGTGCTGTATTTCAGTTGGAATAAATTTGACCAAGTCTCCTCAAGCGTGTGGTTTGACTGCAGGCTGTGTTGGTGGGATGTTGACAGTTATGTCAGCTACATAAAGTGTGGTATCATTCCATACCAGTGAAACAGCTTGTAATTTGCCAATTAACTCAATAAAAGCTGCTTTCACACTGGCCTTCACAACAAATTGGCACATCAGAGGTGCAACAGTAAAGACCTAAACACACCCAGCTAATTAGATGCGTAAAAATGTAACAGGCGGCACCAGATAACTCAATATTGTATACCACTCATATGCGTAATTTATCAAAGTGAAGTGGGCCTTACAGATTAGTGGAAACACCACTTAGTATACACTACAGAGCACGGACAGGCACTCTAATCAATTCATTGCTGGTAAACACTGAAATTTGGTCAGTTGTGTGGAAATATGTCTTGAAGCATAAATCATTGAATGCCACTGATGGCTATAGATGTCAAGATATCTATTTTTACTAGGCTGGCAGTGAATCAGTTGAGAGGCAACCAGCTGTTTGATTCAGTCGCAACAAATTAACCTCTGCTACAGGGAAATTATTTCGGGTGGTGCGGGCATTGAAAATGGAGTTCATTACTTTCAGATAGATTCTAGAAATCTGCTAAATTGGTGATTCATTTTCACCATAATTAACCAAGAAAATGTAAACAAATGTTCATAAAAAAAGTGAAATTACTTACGTAACTGAACATCCCCTACTTAAAATTTTATAACTGGCTATTGTAGACTGGGCGATACAGTCTAAAAAAAACCCTAACCCTAAAAAAAAAAAAAAAAAAATCTAAATCTTTTCAAGTCATTTTAGATGATTGTGATTTTAATACATTTTAATTTAAGTATTAAATACAACACACCTAATTAATTAGTTAACTATTGTAAACATGCCACTTTCGCAAAACATGGATGTCACGATATGGCAAATTCTTCAATCTTCAATTTTTAAAATGACTAATTAATTGAATTTACATGATTTAAAGCTCAGTCTTTAGGCTATAGATGCTACAAGATGAAGACCAAACACTAATGCATTTGTCAAATGGCGTACAAGGTTTTTTCAAATTAAGAGCAAATTGGATGGAACATGAAGCAACTTAGGGGTAAATTGTGTTCATCACTCCTTTGAGAAATGTCATACACTATTATTTTGTTGTTTCATTTGCATGCACATTGTCATTAGTGACAAAATGTCCCAACATACACGCCAGAAATTAAAAATGTAATGGCATAGAACTGTTAAAGAACCTATTTTTGGTTCAAAAATGTTTTGAGGGTACTTGGCTAATTAACATATTTAACAGAGTTGAAACAAAGTTGAGAACCACGGTTTTCTCTCCCCCAAACACCAGATTCAAAGGACTGAAAGCTCTGCAGGAGCTTGAAAATTGTCCTAATCATTTGAATCAGGTGTGTTTGAGAGACAGGGTTTGAAAACATGCAGGATACCAGCCCTAGAGGACTGGACTTCGACACCTGTGTACTAGACAAAGCTATGGCCTGACAGGATGAAGCTCCTCCTCTTACCTCAACATAGTTCGGTATCACCAAAATGACGCCAAAGCAATATTTTTTTTAATTTGTGCACTGCCTAAGAATATTCTTTTTTTTTACTCTGAAATGTTTTTGAGAGGCAGTGACTCAGTGGCTCGTTTTGTTTGTGTCATTACCAAAACTTCTGCAAACAGCACCGTACTTCCTGCTGGCCACACAAAAACACACAGTACAGACAGTCAGGATCAGGTCAGTGTGTAATCCAATGAACTCAACAGGCCAGAGGTCGTACTCCACTGCTCCGCTTAAGAATGTTAAAGACAATGCCAACCGTACTAAATCAATCATTCTGAATCATTGGACAAGTCACTACATAAGCTTACACCACCTGACATGAGTGCCATTCTTCACATTGGGATGTACAACACATCCGGTGAAGACCACATCGTTTACACCGAGCTTTGTAATTCAATCTGCAGCGCTTTGCTCTAGTTTGGGCTTGTATTGTTGAAGAGCACCAAAAGGTTCACACTGACATCATCCGTGCTTGAGGCTCATAAGCGACTGCAGCGCTGCCATTCACTTGGCTGCGTGGCTTTGCTCATCGTGTTCTCATTGAATAATTACAGTGTGCAGAGCAGCCAGGCATTTGGAACGACTTTTTCCAACAGTTTTTTTTTTCTTTTTTGTGCTATGGAACCCAATCTGTGAGGTCACAACATTTTCCCTCGTCTTTGCTCGTTCGTTACCATGACAGTGTCCAAAATCTTTGAGTCAGCGCTTACATCTTTATGTGTCTACGACAACAATGTTCCCATTTACAGATCTGCAATGAACCAAAAGTCATTGGTCAGAGAGTGCTGATCAGACTTGATACAATTTCCTGCTATATTGGCTCCCACCACTAAAATCTTCACACAGGAAACTAATTCAGGGCACCTATTAGAAAAGCCTCTCTTAGTTTACCTTATGACATCCACTCTACAGATAGAAGCTTTTGGTATGCTGGTGATACTGCTACAAGATGTTGGCAGATTCATACTGGAACTGCTGGAACAGAAAAGGGCCTTCCCCAAACCGTTCCTACAAAGTTGGGGGTTTCGAATGGTCCAAAAACATCTTCATGAGCCAGAGAGCTAATATTGAGAGAGAACCAAGTTGTCTAGCGAACCCAGCGGTTGTCAAATAAGGGTACGTCAAGGCACTTGAGAGGGTAGAGATATTTTAGAAAAGACGTTTTATTAGGGCTGGGAAACAAAAAGTCGACTATGTCGGGTCGGTCGACTTTATAAATAGGCCGAATAAAATTATCCGGTTCAAAACTCTGTCGGACCCATGTTTGCACCATCATTTTATGCACTTTCTTGTAGACCTTAGCAAACCACCAATGTTTGGCATCAAGGAAGAAATTATTATAATTTTCAAACTTTAACTATTGAGGGGGCAGTCAAGGATGAAACATGCCCAGTGTGCTCATCACGAAGAAGACACAGAAGAAGAACATGATGTTACTCACTTCATTATAGCTAACAGGCAACATGGAATATTGTTGAAGCATCATCTGGAAGAGACTTTATGGGCACGAAGTATGTGTGAAGTATCACTAGTGCGCTAATGCTAGTCACAATTGCTAATCAGTTAACATAGGCAAATGTTGTAGGCATCTAAAAATTCATATGTATAGAAGACAATGTGTAGTTATATGGACTCACTTTAACCCGTGTTTAATCTTAGAAGATTAAAACAGGGGGGGTTATTATTCAAAAGTGATTCAATAGTCATGGCCTCTTTTTCTGCTATCAAGTCTAATTTAATGTTTTTATGCCATGAAAGAAAAAGTACATAGTTGCAAATTAAGAGCAAATACATTAGAACTTGGAGCAACCTATTGCCAAATTGTGTTATAGTGACCCTTTTGCAAAATGTGTGCTATTACTGCGTTGTGTTTTATACAGACGTACATTGTCATTAGTGACAATTTTCCCGTAGATGAGACAGACTGGCTTCTGGAGATGCTGAATAAAATATGCTTAGAGATATGGGTTGTGGGCTATGGGGTACTTGGCTGAAAAGATGACTCTGCAGGAGGTACTGTATATCATTGGGAAAAAAAAGTGGTTGAGAGCCACTGAGCTAACCAACTACATGATTAACATACTGGACTAGGATGGCCAGATAAAGCAAGTTGAACATCAAACTCTCCTCTCCAAGGTGAGCATTACCAAAACTGCGCAAACAACCGCAGACGTTGAAAGACGTCATAGGAAAGCCGAAGTAAACCTGACCCGGATGAACAGTCATTGTGTCATATCACCTTGTGATAAGAACAGGCAGTAAACGGCTGCAGACCTAGTTAAGCAAAATGTACACGAGGAAGCTAAACTAAGCGTGCAATTCCATGTTTTTGTTTTTCTTTTTTTCTGACGTGGTTGCTTTGAGCCTGAAGGGAAACTTCAGTCTGTCTCCATCCCCGGATCAATATCCATTAGTGTAGAGAGTGTGTGCGCGTCTCGTGGAGCAAACCTCTTCCTGGGTGAATTGGCCTGGGTCATAAATGTAAGCTTAGGATCCAATTTCCATCCCTGGGCTGTCGGCTTGCTAAACACACAAAAACACACACCGGCTGGCGCTCATTCATACTGGTGAACAGCCGCCATGTTGCCCCAAAACGTTCATTCATGAAGTCTAGCTGATATGGATACAATTCTTTGAGACAATTATACAATAAAACCCAGCATTACCAACTTGTATGTCAGAGTCAATATCAAAGTCATCAGCAAAGAACGACGTTTGTGGCATGGAACAGATTGATGATTGACAAAATGCCACAACAAACCTCCTCATTGCTGTGTAGCAAAGCCAAGACATAAATTCCAGTCTGGAGTTTTTTTGTTTTTTTTTTGTCTAATTGTCAGTGTGCATACGCGTGAATTGCCCCGATAAGAATGACAAGGGAAGGAAACGCGCAAAAACAGACAACAGTGGATTGAAATTAGTGATGCAAAGGGAAAAGGATGACAAGGATGAAGATGTGTAAGGAGGGTGCGTGAGCCTGTGGCGAGCCATGCAAAATTGTGCAAGTCTGAACAAGATTTCCGAGATAGAAGAAGCTCCGAGTGCAAAACAAGAGCCTGTACGAGACACTCCAGCGTTAGCTCTTGTGCTACAGTAAATGTCCAAATGAAAATGTACAAGATCTACAGTTAAGATTGATTCTGCTACTAGCTTAGATCACTCAAAACATGTGGAGTAGACTTGGACGGGGTTTTTGAACATTTGAACACACCTTTATTTAAACCAACAACACATTTTAACAAGTGGTGGAAAGCCATTTTTAATTGAGCTAGCATGCTCTTGTGGATGTTAGCTTTGCTCTGCACATTACCTGCCAGCACACCACTATGCCCATTTTATTTCTACAGAATGCTGCATGAGTCAGCAGTAATCATATTCCGTGTGGAAAAATGATCACTGCAAACTAAGCTATGATTTAGCTGTACTGTATTCGTGTGCTCAACTCCTATTTGGTAAAACTTCACTCTGAGCTGCAACTAACAATTATATCAATAGATCAATCTATTCATTATTTTGTTAATCTTTTTTTTTGTAGTTCCAAAACAGGACAATTTTAAAAAGCTGAGAAAGCAAAAAAACACAAACTTATGACGCAGTTAACTTTTTTTTCTGATAACGTGACACAAAACTGCCTTAACTATTGATAATTGATTTCCAAAGTATTAGCAGATATTTGTGATATTGATTTCAAGCACACAATGATAATCAATCAGTTTTCATAGAGAATTAAATCAATCTAATAATATTTACTATTGCAAGGATTTTGACCTAGACAATTGGAGATCTCAATTCATCAATTATTATCAACATCATTCATTTGATTAGCCATTAGTTATCGATTAATGGAGGAATTCGATTTTTAAAAATGTTTTACATTTTCTCTCTTCATTCAAAAACAGGACTTTTTTTAATTGACTGCAGAAAATACAGATTTTTTTTCATGATGCATTTGCTGTTTTTTTTTCAGATAACATGCCAGAAGATTGCCTAAACTATGTATTGATGATTGATTTCAAAAGTAAAAACATATTTGAAAAGAATTTTATTTTGAGTCAAACAGCACAAGTACTGTATTGTCTGTTTTCATAGAGAATTAAATCTTAGAATTAATTGTTGCCCCTCTACATCACCCAGTACATAAATGATAGGCAGGTTTTGAACAAATTCCACAGCAATGTGAATTTGTATGAATTTGTGCACCATATTCTAAAACATAACTAGCCTTTGCAGTGCTATAGTAATGTTACAATTACATTTAACAATTCTTGGCTATAAATACATCGTTGGGGGGGGGGGGGCATTTTGTGTATGAAAAGTACTTCTATCTGTATCAATAAGAGTAATCGAACGGTATCGGTCTAAAAAAGGAGTGGTGTCGAACATCCCTACACCAACTTGGAAAGTATGGCAGTAATTTAATTTTCTGTTTGTAAACCTTGATAACCATAAGCCGCTGACGTTGCCTCTTTTCTTTTTTTGGTAGCATCTGATCTGCTGTTAATGACCAAAGATAAGGCATAATTTGACACAGACTCCCTAGTATTTTTTTTAAAAATGACTCATGAGTAATATGAAAGTGGTGTTGCAAAGCGGCAACAACATACATATAAACATAACACTAAGTTTGTCCATATTCAAAGTGTAATGTAAGGACGAGTTTGAAATTATATTTCAGTGTCCTGGGATTGTTTTTTTTTTGTGTGTTTAATTAATGGAAGAAAATTTACACTATTTTGGAGGCTACAATATTCACTCACAGATACATGAGAACATAACTCAAAACAACTCATCTACTAAGAGACTTTTGACTACATAGCAATTGATTTGAAATGCATTTAAGCTGCGAAGCTCAAGCATGATGACACAAGCAGACATGACATCAGGCGCTGGAAGCGGTTCAGTGCCTGCAAAGAGTGAACTGAGCTGGGGGGGGGGGGGGGGGGGGGGGTGACTTGGCATGGATGTACAAGCGTAGCCAAGCCCACAAGCTTATCCAGATCCACCATATAATTCTATAATGTGTGAACACTTAAAATGTATGTTGAGCATAGGTGGAGCAGTGGAATAACCTGAGAAGCTACCAAAATAAACCACTCATGCCTGTGTTGGCAATGAAAAATGTTACGAAATCCTTTCATAGACCCTCACCAAGGCACATTAAACCCCCTGGAATTTACAGTTTATGGCCCATTGTTGTTGTCTTTTCCATCACTCCAGGCCTGTCACTCTACTGTTGTTACAGTTGCAAAATCTTCCCATTCTGCACAATACAAAGCAAGAGTGATGCTCTGCCACAGCTAATCTGTGGCTCCGGATTTCCTGTGCTTCTCCCTCACAAGTGACAGACCGTGATACAGATTCAAAATCCTGTTTATTAGCTTTAATGTGCATAAAATGTGCCACACTTAGCTTAGCCTAACACACCCAGAATGCTGGATGAGCCACGCCAAGTATTGTTTACATAGCTCGCACTGTGGTTCAGTTATGGTAACGCAAAAAGCAGAAATCCACCCAGGGGGTTGTTGGATTCACACGAATCATATCGTATCTGCTTTTTTTCATCGCATAGAGGAAGTCGGCCAAACGACACGCCGGCTTTGTCAACTCACTGGCGAGCTAGCGATGCTACATTAGCCTTTGGTAGCCAAACAGGCTTTGGGTGGCTTTGAGTAGGCTAACTCCAAGCTAAAAAGCTCAGCATAGAAGTGCATACTCGTTCTGCACTTCCCATTCGCCTTAACGTCGCTTTTAGCGTCAAAGTTCACAGGGTTTAAGTTCAAAGCAAGTGTCAAGCACACGCTAAACGGGCGACTTAATATTAATGGCAGATGTTCGGTTTCCACACCGATTGTGGTGTTGGAAGGTGCACTGCACGCGGTTACTGTACGCCTTCCAACTTTACTTGGTTTAAAACTCACATTGCCCATTATCTATTTTACATGTGTAATGGTTACAAGTGTGGCTAAAGTGACGTCAAAATGATCGGTTAGTGTCTGCTTTTAATCGCTGGTCGATAAAAGGTGCCACATCTTGGAAAAAGATGGGCTCGGTATATTAGCACCCAAGCTAATGCTTAGCTGCACAGTGTGGCTGTGTTAACGTACTGTAAGTTAATTAAAGTCAGATACGTTAACATTTATGCAATTAAATAACAACAGTGGCTTGTTTTGTGCCTATTTGCGACAGGAGTGACATTTATGGTTGTGCTAGGTGACCTCCATGCTCCGACCTTAGTCTCCCACTCTTTGGCACCCCTAAAACAGTCACCACGGTCCCCGGTGCATGTCCATCCATATATCCGGTGGAGGTCAACATTATTGGGCTTACCTGTTCTGAACTCTACGTCCCCCGTGTCTTTTGTCGTCTCTTCCGCTCCTTCCCCGGAGCTCATGGCTGCCACAATCGAAACCCCCGGACCTCAGTATCTCCCGATTAGATCCCCCCAAAATGGGTAAAAATATTTGAGAAAATCCCGTCTGCTGCCAACCAAGGCGTCATTAAAGACACGTGGGTGGTGTGGTTGTATTCTAAACGCTAATCTTGCCATCTGCAAGCCTCCATCTTAGGGATAGTTGTAAGGAAAAAAGAAAGAAAAAAGAAAAGAAAAGAAACGATGAACAGGGTGCACCGGGTTCCTCTTCGAGAGTGAAGCCGAGGGGAGAGTCACTCGCACGGAAGAAAGGGGGCGGGAGGGGCCGCTGGTTGGTGGCTCATCCGCGATCCACAGCGTGTCACAGCTATAGTAACGAGTACATGAAAAGAAACGATTAAAAATGCAAAAGTCGATGCATTTGTACAACTTAAAAACGTCATTCGGAAAACTATGACGACAAGAAAAAAAGGTCAACTGCTTTGATTTACATTTCGCCTGTGGCACGTCTTACTCGCTCCAATTTTGTCAACTGTGAGCTACTGCTGTCCTCTGCAGTAATTCTTTGGAACTACAAAAATGCATTTAAAAATCACGCTGTATTTGATAACGTACACGATCAACAAAAGTGTTAGGGTTTCATTACGAATATACGAATTATTTTAAAAATGCTGTGTATCGCTCCTGTTTATTGTTGTAAAACATGTCCTCGGTTTACTACACCCAATTACCGCTTCTGTTGTATTTACAACCTGTAATGATTTTTTTTTTAAATATAATATTTACTGTAATAATGGCACTACCACTGGGTTAGTAACGATTAATCATCGTCGGGAGCATTACAAATGACGTACATTACGTCGTTCGTTATGCATCGGATCTTGTACGTTGTAAAAGATCATCGTACTTCGACTATGCACTTCACTAAATCCCCACTAGAGAGCAGGCTACGATTACACACATCACCCTCTGAACTGTACTTAACCTCTCCGGTTTTATCTCATCTCAACTGTGGCAAACAAAAAATTCATTCGTACCCAAAAACACCAAATTCGATTATTTGCCTTTTGCCACCCGGATCATGGTAGCATTAAACAAAGCATCTCTCAATGTTGTTAAACAAACAAACAAACAAACAAACAAACAAATAAATAAATAAAATACTCGTCTACATTTTGTTGGAGAAAATAAATTGCACTTTTTTTTTTTTTTTACTTTTCACTAAGACACATTTCGACGATTTCAAGACTCACTGTGACCCTAAAATGGGAACAAGCACTAAAGAAAATGGATGGAAGACTCAACTCTTCTCCTGCGTGTTGATTCTCATTTTGTCATTAGATTGAGCTCTCTGGTTTCTGTGCCGGTGATGCTGAACGTTTTATTCTTCCGGTTCCATTCTCCCTATTGGACTCAATTTGAAGAGACTAAGGCTTGCAACGGTTTTAGTCAGTGACGGACTGGGGAGTTATTTATATCCCAGAGCAGAAGCAATTGGACTTCCATGTCACCCATTACTGCAGCACATACTATTCTTCACTTGCTTCTCGGCAGGCACTCTGTCTTGTGTTCTAAATTGATATCATTGTCAGAGTCGAGGGTTGCACAGACGTCAGAACGACACAAGGGACTCTTTATTCTACTCTTTAATTGCAATACTGTATACTCAATTAAATTTGTTATAAACACGACTGTTTATGTGCGTTATTTTATTAGATTATTTTTTTTTGGGGGGGGGTAGACTTAATTCATCCATTTTCTATTGGGCTAGTCTTCATAAGCCAGTTGGCGTACTCTGTTACGAGTCCTTCAAATAGTGGGGTGGCCCCCCTGGGTGGGGCACGAGGTGACGACAGGGTAAAGATGTCCCCAGCAAAAAAAATAAAATAAAAAAAAAAGCTTTGTTTTTGTGATGTGTAATTGCAATAATAGAAGGTTTTGGCATAATTTTATTTCCGGACAATTTGATGCACTTATTTTATTTTTCAGTTTTAGACTAACCTGTAATCTGTATAGATTTTCTTTTGTTAATGGTTTAAAAAAAAGTAGTTTTAGGTATACAATACAATTTTATAGATAATAACCCTATTTATAGTTGGTGTGGTGAGTAAGGGTGAAAGGTTTTCTTTTTCCAAGGAGGGCAGGCAAACCTGGCTTTTATTACCACGGTGACCAGGGGCGGAGTCTAACATTTGTGATAAGCAATGTGGAGTGGAAATAAACATGTGACCCAACTAGCATGGATTCTCAACCTTTTAGCAACTTTTTAAACCTTGGGATAAATTTTGACCTAGCTCAGGCTTTTGGATGTTTATGACGGGTGATATCAATGGAAAAGCATACAAAAAACACTAGGAGGCTAAAAAATTGCATCGATTGTCAAAACATGATGACTTTTATTATGCCATGCTGCTGTTCCTTCTAAATGCTTGCAAGTGGGTTGAGAGGTACACCCTATAGGGTTCAAATTTAGCCCATGTTGGGCTCATTTACTGCCATTCAATATTGGAAATAATGTCAATTTTGGACATATTGAAAATGCATATTCTATTATGCATTTCTCATAATGTTTAGCATTAATCATTTCAATGGCAACTTGCTAACAGAGCGCAATAGAATTTTTTTGTGTTGACACCCCAAAACCTATGGGCAGCGCTAGCGGCCAATTTATGACATTTGCAAGCCTTTCGATGACTTCGATGATTGTCTTAGCCTAGACTCCCGTAATGCAAAAGTCATAATACTCTAAGTATGACAAAATAAATATTCTAATTTCAATTCCATAAATATATAAATATAGAGCATAGTTACTTTTGCTCTTATCACATTTGTACCTTTTTGTACATAGTAAAGGGGGTGTATGTGTGGATAGGGCTGATGCCACTGAACATTGTGAGGGTTTGAAAGTTCATATGTATTTATATTTGATGATGTTATGACCCTTTCAAAGTCAGCCTAAATTGGGTGATAATAAGGCCAGGCTAGTAAAAAATCCCTGGCGACACATGTTTAAAAACCAGAGGAATAGTTGGACGCACGGGAAAAAAAAAAAAAAAAAAAAAAGTGCTTTGGACTCTGTGGGAGGAATTAAACATTAGGCTCCACCCACATGTCTAGCCAGACCCTTAACAATGGTCTTGAAACATTTTCACGTGTAATAAAAAAATAAAGTCACAAAATGTAAATACTGTACACGAAAACTTAATTTTAGTAGTGCTCAAGCTTCTGGTTCACAAACAGCTACACGAGGATGTCTGTGTGCACATTGAACCACTACTAAGTGCTTTGTGTCACATGTAAGTGTCAACACGCAGGATGACGCCACACTGCGTTATTTATGTTCCTGGAAAATAAAGCCACCTGTGAATCAGTCACTGCGAGGCACAGGCACAGTGTGTTCTGCTGTGGCTCTAACAAACAACAGGCATTATTCCATAGTTCATTTGAGACGTTTGAATGCAACAGGTTCCCAGTTGGAAATGCACAAACACAACTGTTGGGGAAGAAAAGAAACTGGCTATTGAAATAAGCAAATAGAAGCATGTGTAGCTGCTTGCCTTACTGTAATAATGAGCATCCAATATTGTTCCATGTGAGCTGAACAATATACACATCATTTATCTGCAATTATCTATCGAGTCATTGTGTGGCCGATGTATGACATAGCATTGCTAATTCTTCCAGTTAATACTTTTTCCCTTGTCAAGGTCGAACAATACTCTGTTCTTGTTCAACTACTCATGTGGTTTTCATTTAGTTCTTTTAATGCATCTTGAATGAAACATTCTTTACAGTCTGGCGTGCCCTTGCTCAGACAAGAAAGATTAAAATGGATATATAGTAGAAAATTCAACGGCTTGCCATGGATTAAAAGTAAAATAAATCAAGTGTTAAAAAACAAAACAAAACACTGCAATGAGTTTTTCCTGCTCATGACTTGGTAGCTACGGTAGGTGAAGATCCAGAGCCACACTCAAGTCCCAGCTGGAGTCTGGCCAACTGACTAGACAGATGCATAATCATGTACTGTAAAAAATGTAAAAGCTTAAATAGAGCTTCTGATAACCAGCCCAAACTCAAATGTTTAATGTGAAGTTGGGAAGAGTTTGCATGCGCCACATGAGGTCATTCTAGTCACTAAATTGGTAATTATTCTGTTCGGTAGCTTGTATTCTATTCGGGAGCTTGATGAGAATACACTTAGTGTTTTCGATGTATTAGGGCTGTTTTTCTTTTAACTGGAATTGTGTAAATGATTGCGGGAGTTATGGCCCGTTCAAAATGGCAGAAAACATGTACAAAAGCATAAAGAAAGCAAAAAAAAAAAAAAGAGGAACGGTATTTGCTGTTTTTATATCACAAAAATTGTCATTTGAGCAGGGGTGTGTAGATTTGTAATATCTACTGATAGATAGATAGATAGATAGATACTTTATTCATCCCCGTAGGGAAATTCACATTACCAGCAGTATCCTTATATCTCGACTTATTTGATAAGTGGTGTATCACTAAATCAAAATGTGCTGTATAAAGTTGATACTTCTGAGACCCAATTTATTCTTTTGTGTCCACTGTAGTGGACATTTGTTTTTGGTCTATATGTTTTCTCGGAGCTTTGCTACAAAGTCCTCAGTAGTGGACATCCTGAAATGCAATTAACTTTGCTGAGACAAAATGGACACATCAGTGGACATGAATAAGGTGGGTCTCAAGAGAACATCAAAGATTTGGACTTTAAAAAGAAGGAACAAATCCGGGACATGATACATTATATACAAATATTTAATGGATAACAAAAGGGCGGCAGCATAGAGACATTTAAACACACAGTGCAGCTGGTTTGCTTTCAGGGGAAATTCATAAAAAGCAACAATCCATTTTCTTCTCGAGCCAGCGACTCTTCCAACATGCCTTTATACAATTATCACTAATTCACATTCAAACTACGTGCCGAGGTGGGAATTTGTTGGCATCGGGACAATAGACTAGTTGAACATTCAGCTGGAATAGTGGTGAGCGAGTGGCTCACTGAGAAGGCTTGTCTTAAATATACATTGGAAAAAAATACTTCAATATACATTTGAATTTACTGTAACTTCACTCATTCAATCCCAAAGAAAGATTTTTATATCTTTGGAATATTCATTTAATCCCAGTTACTTCCTTGTATTTTTTAGATTTTTTTTCAAGTGTATGGCTGAAGGAGGGTCTAAAAATGTATAATTAATGTAACAATTAAGTACTAAAGTGATTACTTTAGTACTTAATTGTCACATTAATTATACATTTTAGTACATGCATTTTACTACTTTAGTATTTGATTAATTTAGTTTTGAATAATTGCGGGGTTTAGTACCCATGGTAATCAATTACTTTGTATATATATATATATATATATATATATATATATATATATATATATATATATATATATATATATGTCACAGTAATTGATTACTTCAGTACATTATTACCAAAAGGGATTATGATTTTAGAAATTCATTACCTCAACTGATTAAAATAATCAATGATTTTTGTTCGTAATCAGCTAAACGATTACTTTAGTGCTTACATGACTAAAGTAACTAAAGTAATGGAGTACTTTAGCAATGACTACTAAAGTAATATATTATTGGTAAATAATTATCTAAATCAGTGGTTCTCAAATGGGGGTACTTGAAGGAACTCAGAGGCTAACAAATATGCAACAAATATGCGACAAACCTTTAAAAATAATTGAGTAAACTTTTTATGTTCACTAGATTATTCAGTTTAATTTTTTTTTAACCCATTCTCCTACATACTAGAATGGTTCGACCTAACTTGCCACGTGCCACCTCTTGTTAGCTGTTAAGTTAATGATTTATTTTTATAAACAGATCTCTAATATGATCCGAAAAGAGGACTCTTTAAGGTGAATATTTTTCTATGGACCATTATCTACTAATAATTATTTCTTTTTCAGCACAGATCTGACACTTTATATTGATTATTTTTTGTGGGCAAATATGTATTAATAAACAAATTAGTGATTTATTTTTGTGAACAAATTTCTACTGTAATCCCAAAAGATGACATTTGACACTTTATGTTGATTGTTGTTTTGTGGACACATTTTTATTAATAATTTAGTTCTTAAAATATTTTTTTTAAGATTTATTTTTGATAACAGATCTCTTCTATGATCAAAAAGAGAACACCTTATGTTGATTATATTTTTGTGGACCAATACAAATGAAGTTTGAAGGGTTCTAAGGTTTAGTCAATCAAACACTGATAGCATGTTGGAAATCTTATTTTTTTTAAATATTTTCAACACAGCTTTGTGCTGGTTCAGAGGTACTTCGCTGAAAATGTATTTCACAGGGAGTACGTCACTGAAAAACGGTTGAGAACCACTGATCTAGGTCCTTCATCAAAAAACAAATTATAATATACATATACACACACACACGCACACACACACATACACATTTACAGGGTGTTGTAAAATGTTTGACCCCATTTTGTAAGCCAATAATTTAGACAATTTTGGTTGGAATGACCTAAGATTTTCACAGCTTGTGTAGAAATGTTTCATGTTTTTGTGTGTAACACTTGGCCGTTGTATCTTTTCAGGTTAAGAAATGCCGTTCACTTCAAAAGAAAGGCATTTTGCGTGTTAAGAGTATGCTCGGACTCAGTCACTGAAGACAGTGCAGCGTTCCTTCTCCACAAATTTTGCAAAGAAGGCACCAACTACAAAACAAATTAGGAGTTGGCACCATACAGTTCAAGAAAAGGGCTGCTTATGCATACCTAAATCGCCAGGACGGCAATCAACGTGTGCAGAGTCACAGGCGGCTCTCATTTTGAACATTTATGAAAATCTGTCATAGAACCAACAAATATTTGTACTTTTCTTTGTAAATTTAACTAATAAAACATATGACCTTCAACATAGTGCATTTAGTTTCATTGAGATCCATCAAGTAGTTTCCGAGATATGGAGATTTAGAATGGGCTCAACCATTTTGGAACACCCTGTATATATAATTTTTCTGGTTTTGAATGAGCAAATTTTAAAACTTTAATTTGGGGTATGCACCATAGTATCATAAAGAAGGGGGAAAATGAATACATATGGGAGAACAAACATCTGGGTCTGCACTAATATAATTGATAATCATCCACAATGGCAGTTACTATCCAAAAGTTGACATTCCCTTACCAAGTGAAAGTCAATTCTAGCTTTTCACACATTTTAGCCAAGCAAGTCTCTAGTCCTAAAATTGGCAATTGGCGAACAGTAAGTCGGCCTCTAGTCTGGTTCCATTCACAACTCCCAAATTAATTGGTGTGTCTGCTTTTGTCCATGGAGTGTAAACTATTTATAGTCGCCTTTGCTGAAGCATAAGGCTCTCAAGCACACTGCTCCCAAGACTGGCATGGCTAATTAGCTGCACACAACTTGGCTATCAACGGATGAATGCACTCCTTGACAATGCTAGCAAACATCTCTCCACCCTTCTGAGAGCTGTCTTCTACACCCAATGTCGGATAATAGCACTGTCGTCACAGTTGTTTGTCCAATTTGACACCGGGGGGCCTCGGTTAATGACTTGTACATCCATAGCATAACCAATGCTCGCTAATGCCACTTAGTGTGTTGAGTCTTTTTTTTTTTTTTCCTCCCCTCTGCCCTGAGCCAGCGAGCGAGCGCTCAAGCGCTCAAGGCATGACGGTGCCTTGTGACAGGGATCGGGTCATCTCAGTGTGGACAAAGTAGGTTTTCAGTTCTCCTTTGCCCTTCACGTTGATGATGCCTCGACACGAGCACATGTAGCCCAGTGTGGATAAGATCTCACTTGTTTCCTCCGTCACCTGCAGGGACAACCAAAAAGAACACAAAGAAATAAATATGGTAATTAATGGTAAATTTTTTTTGCAAGTCATTTGTTTGATATACTGTACTACAAATGCATTGTATTTTCCACGTACTAGTAGACTTTGTCCTCACAAGAAAATTAGTACTTATAAAAATATAAATGGACTGGGGTGCACTGCTTGAACAATGTCTAAGTAACATTTTTTTTTTCACTTCTATGAGATTTCTGTGCACTAGTAGAACGCCAAAGTTAATAGGGATCTAGTGACTATGTATTACTCATGATTTTTTCTTTACATCTTCCACTACTGCACAACATTTCTGTGCTAGTAAAAAATGGTTTTACAAGTTGTAACATTTTTTTCCACTTGTATAAGGGACACTAGGAGAGTGTAGTTAAGTTATTTTCCAATTCCGTCTTCCACTAGTGATGAGTGCATTAGTAAAATGTATTTCAACTTATGAAATACATTATTGTTCAGTAGAAAAATGACTAGGGTGCACTACTACAATAAATAGTGACTTTTTTTCCTCTACTACGTGACAGTTTTTGGCATTAGTAAATCGAGCAGAGCTGACAAGGAAAAACACGGTTTTGCTAGTGCCATTTTTTCACAAGTAAATGAGTGAGGCTCACTATAAACGAGTGATGTTATTCTCATTACAGAATGGAGTGCACTCGAAAAAATGCGTTTCAACTTCTAAAATACATTTCTGCGCACAAGCAGAATGACTGTGCCAAGGTAAAATAACTGTCTTACTATTTTCTATTGCTACATGACATTTCCATACACTAGTAAAATGAGCAGGGCAAAGTAAAAAACATTTTTCACTAGTTAAACGATTCAAGTGCACTAGTTGAATGACTGTCTTTCTAGAGATGTATTTTCCACAACTGCATGACAGTTCAAAAGAGCGATTTACTCACATTTTTTCACTTGTGAAATGACCAAAATGCACAAGTACCTTTCGCTACCGACTAAGGTGCACGAGTAAACAGATATGAATTTTGATTTCTGTATTACATTTCTTGCACGCTATTAGAATGACTGTCTTATTTGTGATGTATGTATTTTCGCTACTGCAAGACAGTTCTGTGCAGTATTAAAACGAGAAGGGAACACTAGTATAAAGATAATTTTACTTCTGTCGGTCCATCGATCAACTGGTACCGGGTCGCATGGGCCCTACTGAAATAATGATGTTGTGGAACTGATTCAGTTTATCCTTTAACAGTTCATTCATTTGTGCTTTGTTTGACTTGATTTTTGTTCTTGGCGCCACCACTGGCCGCTGTTGAGATTACATTTTGTAGTGAGGAAAGATGATGCTGCTTCCGTTGAGAGCAGTCACTGTCATGTTGTTCTGTCTCTCTGTGAAATCTGGATCACGAGTGTCTACAAGTTGTAAGAATGGTGTCATTTATGAAAATGTGCCCAAAAATGTGATTGTTGATCCAACAACTTGTGACTGTCGATAACATGCTAGCTAATGTTAGTTCTTATCTTCAGCTGTCATGGTTTGGCATCATGTTGAGCAGAGGTGGACTCAAAGGCAGGAAAGTGGAAAGCGAGTTGAACTAAAAAAAAAAAGATGTTTAATGAAAAGAGAGGGCCAAAATTCAGGGTAGCAAACAGTAAAGTAACAACCTAAAGGACATTAATAACAAACGCAGCAGACGGGGGAAGGCTCGAAGGGGAAACACGGAACTGAAACAAACAGAGACAAAAAGACTTAACTTAGCAATGTCAACCAACTTGGGCATGGACTCGGACAAAGAGCAAAACGACGATGTGTGACAGAGACAATGACCCAACACTAACTGAATGCAAACTCTGACTTAAATAGATTACAGACTCAACAAGGAAACACGAAACAGCTGGGGAGAAACGAAAGGCATAGGAAGTTGATTGGATGTCACAAGGAGGCAGTTACTCAGACAGGTGGAATCAAATCACACTAGCGAAGATCGACGTAAGAGAAAACAAATGAGAAAAAGACAAAAGAACTAAAAAGAAACCTACAACTTGAGAATACCAAAATCCCCCAAAACAAAAAACCCAACCCAAACCCACAACAGAAACATGACATCAGCAAGTATATAGTGCTGCCTTGTACGAGTTTAGCTTGTGAGCATTTTTGTTTCTGCCAGGTATTTCCTTTTAGTACACGTTAGCATATGCAAATATTTTGCATTGATAAGTACTCATTTGCATCTAATTGACATTTGTATTGAAATGTTTCTGAGGTCGTTAGTGTTCTACGTTTCTTTCCCGTCTTGGGTTTGTGTTGGTTTTTGAGTTCCTTTCTTGTCTTTGGTTTGAGATTGTGTTGTTAGTTGTTAAGTATTTTTGGTCCCCTCGTGTCAGTGACTCGTCAGTGTGATTGCCTCCACCTGTCCTTGTTAACCTGCATCCCTTGTCTGCCAATCAAGTCCCTGCTCTTATTGTGTCATGTCATTCCCAGGTGTTCCTTGTTTGTGTCGTCAGTTTTGGGTGTATTTAGTTTGCTGTTTCCTTTAAATTCTTGTTGAAGTGTTGTTGCTCTGTTCATGTAGCGTTAGTCTCCGTTCGTTTTCCTCCGAGTATTTTATTCAAGTATTTCGAAGTAAATGTATTTTGGAGTTTTTGTTTGTTACGTTGTACGCAGTCGTCAACCTTGTTTTCTTTCCTCCCATTAGTGATAGAGAAATCAAAGCTTTTTGATCCACTGAATCAGTCTGAAGCAATTGTGTTGAAATGGGTCAGTATTGCGAAGCATTCATATGAATCCATGTTGAGCATCACAACACTGTTTCCTGAAACACTGCATCAATGGGACAATTGTGTCGAAATGGGTCGGTTTCAAAGCATTTGACAAAATTCAGTATGGTGACATATTTTGGATAAAATCATATTGCATTTCCGTTTAACATTTGGGCAATGTATAGTAAAAATGTAAGACATTATTGTATCATTCTTACAAAACAAAAAAGTGAAGATACTGTGATGGTAGTTATATAAAATTGCAATTGGTTGGCAACCAGTTCAGGGTGTCCCCTGTCTACTGCCTGAAGTAAGCTGGGATAGGCACCAGCAAGCTTGTGACCCTTGTAGGGATAAGAGGCGATAGAAAATGGATGGACCAATGGATGGATAGTTATATAAACTGCTTGAAACACTGCAATGGGTCTTTGTAAATGGTAAAATGGTAAATGGGCTTTCACTTACATAGTGCTTTTCTACATTAGGCACTCAAAGCGCTTTACACTAACTGGTCATTTACCTACTGTTGATGCAGCATCAGGAGCAAATGGGGGTTCAGTGTCTTGCTCAAGGACACTTCAACATGGTCTTGATGGTCAGGGGATCAAACCCACAGCCTCTCAGCTGGGAGATGACCACTCTACCGCCGAGCCATACAGTATGTATGTGTATGGATGAATTGATGGATGGATGCCAAAATATAGTGTGTGGATGAACGCTTAAACTATGTGCTGTTGCAAATGAATCTAATGCTTAATGTAATCTTCACCTCAGGTTCCCTCATTTTCAAATATGCGTGCAAATGCGCTTTTCCTCTCAAAACTCACAACATATTAAAGGATCTTGCATACCCGTTTACGGACACTGTGAGATTGACTGAGTCCAATTGACACACCCTAGCCCCGCCCTAAGCTACCTGGCGTTGACACGTCGACAGTTACCGGCCGCAGGTGTGGGACGTAACAACTCCTCCTTTCCGCCGTCATGTGATCTTCCAACGGTTACAACACGGGATCGGAATGACGTATCGTGATACTTTCCACGCGAGCGCTAGGCAGGAGTCGAGCATCTGCTTCGAGCGTAACATCACGACCTCACATTAAATTACAAGTTTTGAGCGCACCTTGCCTCTGGGCTCCCTGCATTTGGGCTCTCAACCTTCCATCATTTCACCCACCATGTTAAAACCTGACAAAGACTGCCTTATTTATGACAATTACTCAGCTTCTGTGTTGAATTAGGTGCAGTAGTAACATAATTTTCATTACGGTAAAGGCATTTATGTGTACTCATAGAATAACAACAGTTTACTAGTGAGAACACCTATGCTCTAAGCAGACAACTGTGTTCAATTTTTTCTACTAGTAAAGCGCTTGTTGTTAACTGGTGAATTTTATCTCACCGATAGCACACAGTTGTCAACTAGTGCAGTATTTGGCTTTACTCGTGTCATTCTAATTCAATGCATAAGTATCATACAATAGTGGAAGGCAATATTGGAAATAAATATCAGTTGTGTTACTATTGAGGACAAACAGCATACTAGTATGAGCATACACTGTTGTGCTACAAGTATCCTTTCCAATCCACCTGAATTTTTCCCAGAACCCCTGTGGTCTCCATCCTACTGGCCACATTGACGCTGTTTCCCCAGATGTCGTATTGCGGCTTCTGGGCACCGATGACCCCCGCAATGACCGGTCCGTGATTTATCCCTTGACACAAAAAAATTCACACGAATCAATATGTGAATTGGAGACAAATTACACTTTTTTTCTCACCGATTCTAAGTCTGAAGTCATTGAAGGAATGTTTATTGATGACGTCGAGCTTCCCAACCAGAGCGAAGGCAAATTCCACCATAGTGCCGATGTGCATGTACTGTCTATCATGTTCCTATCAGAAAAAAACCCATCACATTTATTTCTTGGGGAAATTGTGTTTTTAGCTCTTAGGACAAGAAAAAAATAGCCAAATGGAATGTAAAAGCGTGCCTGTGCACATTCTGGTCCTGGCGTCAAGTTGAGACCGGTGGCCGCCATGTAGGTACTCCCGATGGTCTTAATCTTCTCCACCCCACTGAACTTTGGTTTTGAAAGCAGCTGAGGACACAGGAGGTGGCGCAAACGAGGTCAAAGCAAGTCCCCAGGTGTGATCGCAAACAGGAAGTCTCATTACACCATCATGTTTCATATTCGCTCTCCAGAAGCTAATTTACCCCATATAGTGGCAAAACAGGTTACCTCATCAAAATCTGCAATGATCTCATTGAGAAGACGGAGGCATTCCAGTCCTTCCTTGTTGACATCTGACTCGGTGTAAAACTCCTTGAAATCCGGGATGGAAGCGAACATGACGCACACAGAGTCGTACGACTGATGGTAAAGGTCCTGAAGATGCAAAAAGTCATTAAGAAATATTTATACTGAAGCACATTGTTAAAATGATTGATGCACCCTTAAAAAGTTCAGCACTGCTTACAATGCCACAATATGGGGGCAAGAGCATACTTTTCTAGTTACACCTCCACCTCCCTCGATATTTTTAGTTTTTCCTGAACTCTGGGGGGTTCCCATGTCTCTGTGTGCTTTTGGTGAAATTATGTAATCTGTTACATATATGCATCTGCAGTTATTTTTCAGCCCAGTTGTTTGCATTTTATTCTTTTTTTTTTTTCTTACCGTAGGATGTCATGCAGTCGATAATACTAGTATTTTGATCGACCGGTGGACCGCATTTGACGCATATTTAAAACGTATTAGAAAGAAGTTTGTAGCTGCGAATACTAACGGCATACTGTATAATATTTAAACCTCAAATACCGTTGATATGTAAACTTTTCAATACAGTAAATGTTGTACTTTTCAAGTAATTAGCATGTACTTTTGAACAGTTTAAAAAAAAAATAAAGTACAAGGTATCATTTCAGTAGTAGTAGTTTAGAGTTACATTAATCAGCAACTAATCAATAACCAAATGTCAATAATTGTTTGATAACCGTTTACTTTTTTAAAATTGTCAAAAGAGATGTCAGCTTTAAAACGTATCCAGTTCATATAGTACAGTACTCAACGTTTTTGCATATTTTCTGACAAAAGCCAAACTACTAATTGAATTATGATTGATTTTTGGTTGTGCATTTTCTACGATGAATGAAAAATAATGTCCTGTTTGAAAGGAGGGATGATAATTTAAAATATTTTTTTGTCTTATTTATTATTAAATTGACAAAATAGATGACCCAAACTCATATTTTTTGCAGCCCTTGTATAATTGTTCTTTTCTTTGATTTTTAAGAAAATAAAAGGAATGATAAAAGGGATAAAGCCCTTCATTCTTGAATGTCTTAAATACTGTGCTCAGTAGTTAAAAATGTGAGAAATGTACATCTTTTGCTTACCAGTAGGCGGGGCTCTCTTTGTGATAGAATAAAGTTCGTAGATGTCTCGAGAACAGGTATTATATCACATTGGGGAAATTTTAAGAAAATAGGATTATCTGGGTTCAATTACAGCAACTTTTACTGTTATGGCAAAACGTCAGACTTTGAGGTGGAGTACAGGCCTCGGCCATTATCGAAAAGGTGTATAACTTCAGAACCTCTATGTTCCATGTCTCAATGCTACTCGCCCCCATCATATATGGTGTCAGAACTCGTCCCAGTTGTGACCCCAAGTCTGACAGGGGACCACACCAAATTTGAAGTTGATCGGGTCAACCGTCTACTTTGGCCAACGAAATGCCTGTATTTTAATGTTGGTCTTTATGAACTCAGAATTTCTGAGGCCGGTACCTGGTACCGCTGATGTAGTATCGAAATAAAGACAACTAAGCTCCGAGCTGACCTCGTTCTTCCAGTTGCGTCCCAGGAAGTGTTCGGCCACGTGAGCGGGCAGGACGTTCTCCAGCAGGACCCGGTTGAGATTCTCCATGGTTTCGATCTCCTCGCACTCCCGCTTGAACTTGTCTCTCCACAGGAAGTCCAACCTACAGTAATATTCATTCTGTTACAGGAGGACACAGAGTAAAGAGATACCTGCGTCATTGACAGACAGCACTCGGCCATGGATCACCGTACCATCAAAAAAAAAAGATGAATCGGCTTTCTGCATCAAAAGGTTGTATTAATTTTCTTCATGACTAATTCTTTTCAAATGACATAATGTGGTTGCTCAAGCGAGCACGTCATCGCATACCTCGGGATGTGGTTGAGTTCTTAAGTTAAAGAAAAATCACATTCAAACCAATGATAAATGGACTCTGCCTTGTTAAAATGATCAACCCCCATCAGATGCTTCGGTAAGGCTTTTCCTGGCATTTAGCGTCATATTGTGTGTTAATACAATAGTTCTCTAGCTTGTTAAAAAAGTACAAATCAAAAAAACCAATGCTCTGTTAAATTTAAAGGTGTTTAAGCACTCAACTCTGGGCTATAAACACCGATGATCCAGAGCAAAAAAAAAAAAAAATGAACACGCAGAAAAACATATTTACGTGCTTTTGTGGATTAACTTTGTGTTTTATACATATTTTCAACTTTCTTTTTCCACTTTCAACCTTAGTGAAGACATATGCTCTAGATCTTAGGTGTCGGACTCCAGTAATTGAGGGCCTTTATCCTTCATGTAATCAAACCTTCTCTTTCAAAAACACCTAATTCAAATGATTAGGATCATTTTCAAGCTCCTGTAGAGCTCACTAAATAAGCTAATCATTTGACTCAGGTGTGTGCGGGATGCTGGTCCTCAAGGACTGGAGTCCGACACTTAATTTTTGTACTGTGTTAAGATTGCGTTAAGATTAGATTGTGTAACATCATCTGTTTGATTTCTGACTCTTCTACTGGAAATCGCATCACTCATGAAAAAGTGCATCCATATGAAACCTGATAAATAGAGGCATACGTTTTGCAGAGGGGTTGCTATGACACAAATTATCAATTAGTTGCTGTATGTTCCAATTAATTTGCTCTTAAATTGAAAGAGAAATCAATTGAAATGTAAAGAATGAAATTAGATCTGCTGGTACTTGTAGAAACCCTGTTAAAATCCCCCCCGAAGTGCCTTCACATACCCTCATTTGAAAACCACTGTTCTAGAAAATTGATGGGTCCTGAATGAAACACCCAAATGAGTGAAACATTGTAAATGAAGCTCTCAGTAAGAAACGATGCAGATGCTCTGCTCTCATTGCTCACAAAACAGCAAGCAGGACTACTTTGCATAAGAGACAGACCAATATTGCCTCATTCTTCTCGGTTCAGGGACTTATGTCTACATTTGTTTTGTTTTTTTAGCAAGTGTCACCTATTCAGGTCAAAGCTTCCCCAGTCTGTGTTTGAGTTGGAGCCAGGGGTCCACGGCTCCTGCCGCCATTACACTCACATATCCGGGAGCTCCAGGCTACCTGTGGGCCGGCCCCCGCAGCGAATGCGAGAGTTATGAGCAGTCCACATGATATATGTGAACAGGGAAGCTTTTTCCCCCTTGTGATTTGAGTATGCGCCAATTTAGCAAACAGGGAGAGTTTAAGCACTGAAATCTATCTATATCAACATACAGCATGTGTCTTGTCCAAGGGGAGCAGAAAAGTGGGCCAGTTGAAGGGGGAAATGAAGAAAAAAAACGTCTCATTTTAGATAGAGTTTGGAGAGTACCTAACATGGTTGTAAACAAGCTTTGCTCTAAATGGATTGAAAAGGGCTCATTTGAGCTGACGGTGGAATTTTGCAATGCAAATGATCTAAAGTTGCCGATTAAAATGGATGCGCCGCGGCCACAATATCCAAGATTAGTTTATGCACGACTCGGCGACGCCATATTGATTTTTTTTTCCTTGTTTGCATAACATTGACAATTATGTGGGCGGTGTTCAAGTGCTAGACACCAGACAGGATTTTTTTTTCTTTTCAGGTTTCTGTTCATTGACTTAATGCTGAATAGCCAGGAAAAAGGCAAAATCCTTGTAGTGTACATTTTCAACAGTCTAGATGGTTCAGTAATCTCCAATGTGGGAAAAAATGCTACCCCCATCACACCTTCACAATCTGATATTGTCTTGAGATTGGCGAAGGAGGTTCAACTTCAACCAGCATGCAGGTAAGACAAACCTAATTATAGGATAGTCACACTAAACATTTTGTTTCCAAGACAGAATGTCCTCCTCCCATCTGTTGACAGCGACACAGAATGAGGACGTGCTGAGCTGTCTGGACCAACTGTGGCTCCTTAGGGACAGTGCGTGCCTTCTTGGTACTCTGATACTCTGGAGGGTGCCCTCCCATCTAGAACATCTGCTCTAGGGTAAGCGCTGATGAATAGCATTGCCAAAATAAAGATAAAATATGCCAATGAAAGTGTGTCGGCAGAGCTTTTTATGTCTCACTCAATTTTGTGATGTGAAGGAAAGCGGGTCACACAAGCAGCTCTAAATCTACACCAGTGTTTCAGAGGATTTTTCTAAATTGTAGGCCAAGCAATGCTGTATGACCTCATAATTTACACTTCATGAACAAACATTTGAGGCGCAAATCTTAATTAATTGCTCATCTACTAAAAGGCTAAAGGTACGAGTAAATAGTATGAAAGCCTAATTTTCGACTAAATTAAAAGTAAAAAATTTGTTTTTTGTCACATTTTGAATGGTGGTGTGCCATCTGGCTGTTTTAATGTAAAAAAATAAAATATGCCTTGGCTCAATAATTCAAATAAATATGCAGTCAGAAAACACATCGGGTGTAGCCTTCAGTGCACGTATGTAAAATTTGGCTAAAAAAATCACATCACATTTTTTGCCACACTTGGATAGCTACACCCCTGCTTTCCTACTTTGGCATTTAGGGTATAATACATTGAGAGCTCTGACACCAAATTGGGTCAAACACATTCAGGAAGAAGTTTAAGAACAATCACTGACTTGTCTGGCCAACACTAGCAGTGTGATGAAGAAGATGAAGAGGGACACCGAGCCCATTGTCTTGAGGTCCTTCAGGATTCCTGGTCTAGTCAGAAAAAATAAATGAATAAAAAAGCTGAGTATCTTTGAACATCATTTAAATCAGTCTTCAGACATTTCAAATTCCATTAAAATGCATTTATCATCTATCTGAGGCAGTTAATGAATAACCAAGCTAGCAATCAATTTATTTATTCGGCCAGCAATTTTGCTCGCACAATATCCTTCCAGCTAGCTCATGATCCAACTATCTAGCTTGCTTGCTATCAATCTAGCTAGCTAGCTTGCTATTCATCATTCTAGCTCGATTATCTATCTACCGATCTATTAATCTTCATCTATCTATCCATACGTGTGTCCATCCATGTTTGTTTGTCCATCTATCTCAAAATAAAGAAAAATAAATATTTTTCAGAGAATTACTGCTATCTAAATAATAATAAATAATTAATAATAATCTAAATGACTGTGTTGCACAAGTGTGCGCACCCTCCTATAATGCCATCCATGAGTCCCCACAATGTTTGTTCAAGTAGGTTTTAGGAAAACTTTCAGAAAAAATTGTGCAACTAGAGCCGCAAGTAGCGAACTGCAAATATACGGGAGACAATGCATATGCAAAACTAGCATACGAATCCCTGCTTTTTATTCAGAGTTTTTACCCACATACAGCCCAAGTGTAAACTTCCATTCAAAAAGACATAAGGTGAGGTAAGGGAAGAGAAACACCCATTATCTGTCTCAGCTGTGACAATTCAAACTGTCAATCAAAAGTGAGAACTCAAGAGAGTTACCTGTCCAGCGCCTCAGTGGCATACAGAGCTTTGCTAAAGGCGTCGAGGAGTGAGGCGTGCGTCTGGAGGATGATAATGTTGTAGATCACCAAGGCGACCAGCATCACCACCATCTTTAGCTCGTAGTTAATCCTCAGGAATACCGAGCACGACACCATGCCCAAAATACAGCAGTAAATGAAGTACTGCACGGGAGAGGCAGAAGTACATATTGTGTATTCATTCCCTTTTTTTAAATCTGATTGACATTCAAGCAGGTAGTAATTTAATGACAACTCTCACAATCTACAATTAACTCAATTCACAGTGGTAGTCATTAAAAGCACTTTTTTGCTTTAAACCGCCAGAATCCCCGTTGACTTTCACATGTAGGAATCCTGCTTTATGTGACATTCAAGTATGCAGAAAATAATCATTATGTGGAACATGGGATAAGGCTCTCGTGTGCACATTAAGAATTAATCAGTCACAGAAATGGAAGCTTTTGATCTATATGAATTCCCCTTGCATGTGAGACATACAGTATGGGGGCCTCCAGTGACTCGGATCAACATCTCTAGCATGAGGGATTCCTTTTTCTTGCTTGCTGAAAATCAACAAACTTTCTGTTGTCTTTCGTAGAATACTTACTGGCAGATAAAACCGGCTTTCTCCTGGTGATGGAGCCTGGAAATCCAGCAGAGTGCCATTTGTTCGATTCACAGGGGGACCGGTTGTGATCACTTTAGGGGAAGTCAATTCCGTGGCTTCTTGCATGGATCTTTCAGGATCCTCAACAAAGAACTAAAAGCAATTTCAGGAGAAAACTAGTGAAATCGGGCTTAAACCATAACCACGTGCACACGACAAAAAATTTATCAACTAGAGATGCAATGAATAACTGACAACAAAACGATTAGAACTTACTTGATAATTGATTAATCGCTTGGATATCTTTTTTTTCAATTGAAAACTGGCCCAAAAAATGATCAGTAGTAAATATTCTCCTTATTCTGTCGTCTTCCATGAGAGTAGAGTTTTGTTCAATCAAAATAAACATTTACTTTTTCTTTGAGAAACAATGATCAATATTGTTGGCTATTTTCCGACATGTTATGGCCTAAACAACTAATGGGTTAATTTGTGCATTTTCTACAATTTAAAAGAATATAAATGAAGACATGCTTTTATTTATCCGATTCATTGATTAAATGACAAAACAATCGACAGATAAATTGATTGTTAACTCATTCACCATAAGGGCTGGCAAAAAAGTAGAACAAGTCGGGTTTCAGCTTTAAAATAGGTTGAAAAATATCCGCCTCAAAGCTCTGCCGGAACAATTTTTGCACCTTTGTTTTCTACGCGGGCCTTTCTTGCAGACCTGCGCAGCGTTGCAATGGTGGTAAGGGAAAAAGAAGAAGGAAGAGGAGGAGGAAAAAGAGAAGAAGAAGGAGGAGGAGATGAAGAAGGAAAAGGCGGAAGAGAAGAAGAAAAGGAAGTTATTGACTTCATTGTAGCTAAATGACAGCTTCGCTCTCAAGTTTACGCATAGAATATTGTTGAAGCATTGTCTGAAAGTGACCTTAAGGACCCTACTATGTATGTAGTGTATAACGTTGTGTATGCATGTGTTAACAGTAGGTAGTTCTCATTGACCTCATATAGTTATTGCTAGCGTGCTGATGCTAATCACGATTGCTAACCCCGTTAGCATAAGCAATTTTATTTTGTTCGCTAAAAATTCATAGGTTTACATCAGGAGTGTCCAAACTTTTTGCAAAGGGGGGCAGATTTGGTGCGTTAAAAATTTAGGGGGGGCCAACCTTGGTGGGCGTTCTTTACATATAACAGCAATTAATTTAAATACATTTAAGCGAGCCGTTCTGTGTTTCACATTTGGTTTTTTATTTTAATTTCAGCTATCTTAAGCATGTGTTTTGGTTAAATTGAAACGTGCATTTCAAAATTGAATTGACATTAAATATTGAAATTGAATATTCACTTCACTTTTTTTAGCACTTTAATTAACTTTTTGTAACAGTTGAACAGAAGTAATTGTGCTCTTGGGTGCAAATTACATTTGAAACATAAAAAAAAAATTCTCACCATGGCAGTTTAATATTTATAAAAAATGTAAACACAATAACAGAGAAATGAACAAGTAATAGTCATATCAACAAGTGCAGGGCTAATTTAAAAAATGACATTAGTAACTGTAAATGTTGATTGGATATTTAAATGGTTTTTATTCTGAAGTGAAAACTTAAAAAAGTCATTTTGCCAAAATGACTTGTCAGCATGAGTGTGATGGGTGAAACTGAGATCTGGAGTGCAGGGACAAAGGCCAGTTGTGGCTCTATGGCAGTAGTATGGATGCGCGTGAAGTCTTGTAAGTGAGATTTCGATAGCCGTGTCCTCACACGGCTCTAATTAAAGTTCATAACCGAGAATGTCTTCTCACACAAATACAGTACGTCGACCCGAACAAGCTTAGCATTTTCTTACCAAATGCTCGAATCTCTCGGAACTTGTCCTTATCCAGCTGTCGGTAAAAGTTGTGAAATATTGCTGCCGTGAGATCAAACTAGCTTCAAGATGTTTCAGTTTCTCGCTGCGTTCATTACATGTGTTCTTGCCATATATGTCAGCATGTTTTGTTTGGTAATGTCGCTTCACATTGAACTCTTTAAAAACACCCACTGTCTCTTTACAAACGAAGCAGACACAGTTGTTCCGTATTTAAGTGAAGAAGTGGTCAATTTCCACTCATCCTTGAACCGTCGGCCCTCGCAGTCAACTTTCCTCCTTTTGTTGATTGTCGCCATTTTAGAAAGTTAGGGGCTCATACAGTCAATTACCATACTCATATGTATAATAATTTGCTGTTTCTAATTGGACGTGCACATGCACGTAACAGCGCTGCTGCCCAATGTATTAATTCTCCATGCGGGCCAGACGTTATTGATTTTATGACGGAGGCTGCGGACCGGAAGGAAATTGACCAAAGGTCGCATTTTGGCCCCCGGGCCGGACTTTGGACATCCCTGGTTTACATGATAGTAAAGGAGAAGTTAAATCCTCTCACTTCAACTCACGTTCAACATTAGTAGATTATTAAAAATGGAATAATCGATAAGATAATCAATTTTAAAAAGATTCGATAGTGACGGCCCTATTCACTACCATTGCCAGCTATTTACTTCAAAGATATATTTTTACTGTGTTGGCAGTAAACAAGTTAAAGAGTTGCAGCCCTGGAATCAATAATGATGAATAATTAAATAAAAGTCATGTTTTGAAGCATCAGAATTTTTTTCTTTTACCATATTAATGTCAATCAATGGCAATATTGATTGTGATGCGTGGTTGTTATGCGTGACTAAAGTGTAACGCACTGATGGCCATCATATGTTGTAGAACTACATTCTAATTAGCAATGGCAATTAAAAGGAAAATGTGATCATGAACACTGTAAACATGCAAGTTTCGGTGTGTTCTGACCATGTTGAAGACGGCCATCACGAGGATAAGGGCCGTGGTCGTTATGGTAAGGACTAATCGCAGCCAAGGGTTGTCGGTGACGATGATGCGGGAAGAAGTGTTCAACCAGGGAAATGAGCACCTCGATCCCTTCCTTCCTTGCTAGGGAGACACACAAACACAGAATATTTTATTTTTATTTTTTTAATACAAATAATAGCTATCATAATATATATATATATATATATATATATATATATATATATATATATATATATATATGTATATGTATGTATGTATGTATGTATGTATGTATGTATGTTCTCAATTGTAGATGGAAGCCCTAAACAAGATATGCTGTCCTGTTATCTGTGTTCAGACATAATCAGGTGAAATTCAGAACAACTTGTTCACAGACACATTTTCAGGAAGAGAAAAGGTTTGGTTGGTTGCGTAATTTCATGCTTGATGGGTGAGCAGGCAGTCCAGGAAGTAATTCAAGTGCATAATACCTTGTTATTTACCATGGCTGACATTTCTCCATCTAGAAAGAAATTACTTTGAAACGGTGTTCTCTTGTCGCTACCAACCCAGAGGGAAAAACAAGAAAGCAAATGACTTTTTTTTTTTGTAATCTCAATCCCTTTGTGTCCCTGCTTTACGAGCCTTTTATCAAGTCCCTCTTTAACAATAGACAAAAGAGTTCACATTTCTATGACAACCTAATTGAGTATTCCAGTGTACACCTTTTAAGCTTTTATTTCAAAACGGGCTGAAATAATGACCTTTGAAAGCCATTAAAAACGATCCCTTTCCAAGTGACATTTGGGTCAGACGTCAAGGTTATTGATAAGCATTGATGGAATAGATGCAACACATTTGCAGGTGGACGAAATGCTCTCCAGAGAGAGAACTACAAGTGGGAGAGTGATAAGGTCTTGAGGGGGAAGGATGGTATGTCAAGATTGTTCAGGTTGGAGCTTGGAAATAAAAATGACTTTGAGGTGGAAAGCAAGAAAATGGAGGAGCGGAACACGAGAGCAGACCAGATTGTATTATGTGTTGCACTTGTATTACATTTGGTGGTAAACATCAGCTCAGCGTGACCACCAATAACATTTGCTTCTACTATAGTGTGATACTAAGAACAAATTTCAGCATATTGACCTTCAACAAAATTGAACAAATTAAAGATGTCAATAATAGTCCTAATTATAAGGATTGAATTAGACTTTGGTAAGACAAGGATTGATGAGCTCTTTAGTTGAGTGAAAACAAGTGAATCTACAATGGTTCTCAATTGGGGGTACAAGTACAAGAGATTTTAAATAAAACAAACAAACAAAGAAACAAACACGCAAAAAAAATCCTTTATAAATAATTATTGAATTAATTCTTTCAGAAAAATATAACTTCATAGAACAAATTTTATGTTCAGGAGGTTTTTCAATTTCATTATTCTTAAAAGTCAGATTCTCCCACATACGAGAATGGTTCAACCCAGCTTGTTATGCGCCACCTCTTAATGTCTTATTTTTGTGAACATATCTCTACCATGATCCCAAAAGAGGACATGTTAAGTTGAATATTTTTCTGTGGACAAGTATATATTTGAAGTTTTTTTTTTTTTTTTTTTTTTTTTTTTTTTTAGAACAGGTCTGGCACTATGTTGTATATTTTTTGGTGGGACAAATATTTATTCATAATTAAATACATTAATTATTTTTGTGAAGAGTTCTCTACTATAATGCCAAAAATGTTATGCTTGGTATTTTTCTGTGAACAAATATTTATTTATAATTATTTTTTTTCAGAACAAGTCTGACACTTTATGTTGATTATTTTTTGGTGAACAAATATTTATTAATAATTAAGTTGATTTTTTTTTGTAAACAGATCTCTACTGTAATTCCAAAACAGGACACTTTACCTTTAATATTTTTCCGTGGGCAAATATTTATTTGTAATTATTTTTTATTGAGAACAAGGCTGATACTTTGTATTAATTTTTTTGTGGAAAAATATGTAGACCTACCAGTATTTATATTTAAATTATTTCATTTTAATAACACATTTGGTTGATTATTTTTTGTGTGCACTAATACAAATGAAGTTTGAAAGGTTCTAAAGTTTAATGAATCAGACACTGATGGCATGTTTTAATTTTTAAATTTTAAATTTTTTTGTTTTTTGTTTTGTTTTTTCTTTAAACCACAAAACTCTTTGCACTGGTGTACTTGGCCGAAAAGATATTTCACAGGGGGTACATCACTGAAAACAGGTTGAGAACCACTGATCGATACAATGAATAGTCACCTTCCAAATTTCCAAATTGGGTTACACTCACAAAGTCTAAAATGATCTAATACAGTTTTATATTCTGCCAGCTATAATCCATGTATAGATTGGCACACTCAGCAAAAAATTAACTTTGCAATATGTTGATTGTTGTGGTTTGAAATGGCACAGCATCATATTGCTAGACCTTATTTAGAAATATTTTTGCTGCCTTTGTGGTGCGATTGGATTTCAAACAAAAAACTGAGTTCAACCTATTTTGGTTAATGACAAAAATCTAGAAAAGTGCAGTGAATAAAGAAGTGCATGCATACCCACCAGAACGTGACCGGCAAAGCAAAGAACCAGGATCAATGCCAACAGCAAAAAGGCCAGGCCAAAGGAAATCCCGAGCACTGCAGTTCTAGGACAAATACGCATGAGGAAAAGCCGGGTGAGCATTTCGTCCTTATTCTTGGCATCCATTTTAAGGTCCATGTACTCGTAGAGTACAAGAGATTTAACATGGTTTCGGCAGGCTCTGTCTCATCTAATTTGTTTGTGAATGCAGTCACCGGATAGAACATTTTTCTTTTCAAATTAAGACCAAATTAATTGGAACATGAAGCAACTTATTGCTAAATGGTGTATTAGTGACTCATTTACAAGAGGGTTGTATTCCATTATTTTATATTGTTAGTGATGCTAATATACAGCAGACGAGTTGGAGTTAAAAAAAGAGATGACATTACACAATCTCTCTGCAAGATTTGTTGATCAAAATACATGAAGAAATACCACTACCACTACAAGTGTAGTTCCAAAGTTAAATAAATTAGACATAACACAGCACCTTGTTTTGTCTTGTCTTCATATTGAAAAAAGTGAAAACCATTGTACTAGTATAGGCTGTTTTCGTTAGTCATACGTTTTCCACTGCATGACCGCCACACCTTGTCTGTTGATTTGACAAACGTATGTTACTACTAGCAGTGACATTAATTTAATGTCACTACTAGCAGTGACACTAACTTACAAGTTGATATCTTACCCGTGGTCGTAGAACTTTTAGAATATGTAAACTAATGCCCACTTTTGCTTCATTAGGAACATTTAGTTCTACTACTACTACTAGAACAGTATTCCAAAGCTGTGCCACTAGTGTCCAGAAATGTCACGCAATATAGGAATGCAGTAAAAGATTTTTAGTTTTGCTCCAATGATGAATTGGCTAATTATGACCCCTAAGAATGGCCCCAAAAAGAATAGGACAAATGGCCAATATTTGTCAAGTACAGTATTTTAACTTCTTACCCTTATGCTCTCTGACCATTTACAGCAGTTATATACAAGTCACAATTGTGCCATTATTTATCAAACATAAAACCTATTGTACCCTTCACTATTTAATGAAATGTATTAATTAGCTCATTCTGCAGACCTGTCATTCAAAACAAAGCAAATCTGAATTTTTCTAGCAATGATTAGGTGAGCAATGCAAGGAAGTTGTGCAAAAATTGACCTGGATGTCACTGGACTTTACACACAACCTACAGCATATTTAAAAAAACAAAAAGACATAAAATACATAATGAAACAACAATTAATCACTATTTAATTAATGAAACTCTTTCAACTGCTAGTAACACAAACCTATACATGATAATAATAAAGTTACATACAACATCATTAATTGTGCCACAAAATGCGATGACATTAAACGTTTTTTTTTTTCTTTAAACAAAATATTTAGTGTTGAAAAAAATCATATTGGTCAGGCTCTCATTACAAGTAAGACAGTTCTACTAGTGCACTAAGTCTACTAATGTGCGGAATTATCCTAGCAGTGAGATCGAGCATACTTGTTCAGACACATCAAATAAATTGAGCTTCCCATATACTCTTACTCACAGGGCACCCAATAAAAGTAATGAAGCTTTTTAATGTATTCCACCCTGCAATCCATTTATCAGAGGTAAGCATTTGCCAGATTGTAATGAAGAACTATGTGTTTTCATAATGGGGTTACTTAAACTCATCGTCATAAAGTTGATGATGTCATTCCGCATCCCTGCCCCAAACAGACCAAAGGTTAAAAAAAGAGACAGCCAACAAGGCCCAAATTAGAAAATCAATAGCCGTTCAAGATGCTGAATAACCCTTTTGGCCCGCCCCGGCACTAAATTAGCATGAATCGCCCTCCTCGCCGCCACACTTTGATTTACCTGCTCTGTAATCACCAACAGCACGGCATCATTTCATCCCCGTCTGTATTTCAGCATCCTGCCTACCGCTGCCCTCCCCCCAGGCCTCCTTAATGACTCAACTGGCGTCAAATAGCTTTTCTAACATCAATCTGCCGACACAGCTGGAGCTTTGGCTACAGTGCGGTGACGTCTCTGGCCCGCCGATCGGAGCATAGTGAACTCACTTGGGCAGGACGAGGACTTGCACGATGAATATGCAGGAGAAGATGAGGCAAGCGCATGTGATGTAGTACTTGAATGCTGGTAAAGTTGTGGATCTGTACTGTTGAGAGAGGAGGACATTTTGTCAGTTCAGGACCCAATAAAATAAGGTTCTATTTCTTTGGCAATTTATGCTTGATGCCCGACAGCTGAACCTTTTTTTCAGTGACGTACCCCCTTTGAAATAAGTTTTCAACCAAGTACCCCATAACCATTAGAAAGCATTTTTGGGTCAAAAAAAAAAAAAAAAAAAGAGACTTAAAACATGCCATCAGTGTGTGATTTATTAAGAACTACATTAATTATTAAAAAGTGTTTGTCCACAGAAAAATAATCAAAATAAAATGTTCTCAAAAGAAATTATAAATCATTATTTGTCCACAGAATAATACTAACAAAGCCTTCTCTTTTGGGATTACAGTAGAGATCTGTTCACAAAAATAAGTAATTAACCTTATTATTTATTTATTTATAACCACAAAAATAATGAACATACAAAAATAATAAGAAGTATTTTAAATATTAATGAATATTGGTTCTCAAAAATAATCAACATATAATCAATAATAAAGTGTCAGACCTCCTCCCAAAAAGAAATAATTATAAGTAAATATGTCCACAGAAAAACATTAAAACACAAATCATCCTCTTTTGGGATTACAATAGAGATCTGTTCGCAAAAATAAGTAATTAACCTTATTATTCATATATTCATATATATATATATATATATATATATATATATATATATATATATATATATATATATATATATATATATGTATATAACCACAAAAATAATGAACATACAAAAATTATAAGAAATAATTATGAATAAATATTTGCCCACAGAAAAATATATAAAATATTCAACTTTAAAGTGTCCTCTTTTGGGATCATAGTAGAGATGTGTCCACAAAAATAAATCATTACCTTGACAGGTAACGAGAGGTGGCATATGACAAATTGTGTTGAATCTTTTAAGTTTTTTAAAATAAGGAAATTGAATAGCCAATTGAACATAACATTTGTTTTATGAACTTATAGTTTTCTGAAACATTTAATTATTTCAATGATTATTTTTAAAGTAATTTTGCATGCTTTTTTGCTTTCTTTAAAATCTCGAATATCCCCAGGAGTTCCTTCAAGTACCTCCAGGGGCACCAGTACCCCCATTTGAGAACCACTGCCCAATAGCAGTGGTTCTCAAAATACGTTAAGGGAGTACTTCTGACGGTACATGAAATTTTAACAGGGTTTCTAAAGGTGTCAGCAAATCTAAATGAATGCTTTTTGATGCAGTGACATGAACAGGGTATCTTTTCAAGTTAAGCGCAAATTAATTGGAACATGGAGCAACATATTGCTAAATTGTATTAGTGACTCCTTTGCAAAATGCTTTTATTTTGTTAAATTTTATTTAGATTTGTACTGTCATTAGTGATGCAATTTTTTGGTAGATGAGCTATCAATCAATCAATCAATCAATCAAATTTTATTTGTATAGCCCTATATCACCGAAGTCTCAAAGGGCTTCACAGATGAAAAGATGTCATCTCGAGACTTTCGAAAAAAAAAAGTCATACAATACAGAGTCAGTCTTTTCGGTGTAAGGTACACAACAGCATCCTCTGTCAAAGCTCCCAGAAGGTAAAAAAAAATAGATGTCGTGAAAAGAACTACTGGAGTTTCTGAATGTAACAAATGTAATTCCAATAATAATAAATCAATAATAAATCAGCATATCACTCTTTGAAGTCATTTTTTTTCATCTAAGATTATCTTGTGCGCTTTATGGAGGACTTGGTGTAAAAAAAAATATTTCACAGGGGGTACATCAATGAAAATAGGCAAATAAGCACTGATATAGTATGTCAAATCAATACTTCAATCAATAAATTGAAATATTAATCATCTGTTCCAGCCCCTTCATGATTTGATTAGAAAAGCATAGTTTTGTATCAGGGTCCTTTTCATAAAAAGTGATCAACAGACAAACAAAATAATCAAAATTAGCATTTCTATGCCATCTTGGGTCTATACAGTAATTGTCAACTGCTTGGAGTGGTCATTAAAAAACTGGATTGCGATGTCGCGAATCACACCACTTGGGAGCACTTACCCACAAAAACACATATTTAATTACAACAGGCCACATCTGCCATACCTCTCTAAAAACAGATTCAACATCAATTTGTTATTTTATTTTTAATTGGCTGCACAGCTGTTGCATTCGTTAGTCCACGCTAAACGGGAGTGTCGGCTTTTGCTTCCTTATCAACAATCGCTACATTGAGGGCACTCATTGAACCCTTGACAATTACCTAAGCACGAAAAAAAGACTTTTAAATTGAATTCCTTGCTCAAGGGTTACGGGGCATACAAGAGGAGGTCCTGCATGATGTTGGCAACAGCAACACTCCCTTTAATGACCTCAGTTACACAAAGAGCAATTCATAGCAATTGATTGACTCTGAGAGCAATCGTGACTGGTGGTGTTTTATATGCATTGGCTTTACCTCTGCCTCCAGGGCTTTGTTGTGAAAGAACAATGAGATCCTCTGAATGTCCTCTGACTTCAGCCACTGTCTGGAGAGCACAGGAGCACCGTATTTATAAGGTAGTCAACCCGCTCCACCTGCTATAGTCATGTTTGAAGCTTATTTATTTATTTATTTATTTATCATTTTTAAACACAAACTAGAATAGCAGGTGACAAATGACGCTGAAAGGACTCAATTACTTTTGTGAGTTGATGCCGTCAATGGTACGAATCATTCGCTCGTTGAGTTCCTCCTCGAACCTCTTCCTCTGGGACTTAGACCTTAAAGAGCAGAAGGAGGGTTAAATATTTGTATTCACTGTCACTGATGGCTTTAGATGTCAAAGATTCATTTTTACTGGGCTGGCAGTGGATGAGTCTCACATTTAAAGTAGTGCTGGGGAAGAAAGTTGACCAAGTCAGGTTTATTGATTGAAAAATAGGTTGACTGAAAAGATCCCCCAGAAGCACTGCCTGAACAATGCATTCACCAACGTTATCTGCATGAACCTTTATTACAGCTGTATGCAGTGTTGCAATGGTGGAAATGGAGAGACTCCTCCCAAAAACAGGATATATGTATTCATTTGGGCCTCTTTCCAATTGAAAAAAAGAATGACAAAAATGAAATAATTTTCAATTATTACATACAACAGCAGTAATACAAACAAAATCATTTACGCACAAACTTCCTTGAAATCTGGCACCATAGCTTGTCTGTGCACCACCTAGTAGCTGAATGGCTGATGGTATTTGTGAGCTTAAAACACTTATAGTTAGTTTTCTCATGGGATATTGTTGAAGCATTGTCTTTATGTGACTTAAAGAACATTATTACACGTGTATTGTCAATATAATATGTTGTATGTGTGAAATAAATGGTAGTTATTGCTTGTTGGCCTTAAATGTGATAGCTAGCATGCTAATGCTAATCGCAAGTGATAACGGTTAGCAAAGGCACATTTTCTCTGTGTCTAAAAAATTCTATGTATAGAAGATAATAAATAATGAGTAGTTCTACTCTACAAAATCAACTCACATTTAACCTTGGAAGATGATCAAAAAAAAGGATTTGAAGGGGTCAGCTATTACTCTATTATTCGAAGGGCAAATCGATAGGATGACCCATTTTAAAAACATTCAACAGTTCTATGGTGAAAACGAAGCCCAACATGATGATTCCAGCTCACCTCTCCCGTCGCTGGAAGTGGTACTGCCCCATGGGAACATCCTAGCAAAAACATTTTGACACGTCATAACCATTTAAAAAATTCCTCAATTACATGTAGCAAAAGTATGACTGCACGGACCGTGGTGTTAATCTTGCCAGTGTCCGTGGTCATGCTGTCACGATGGTGGAGGTTGGCAAATGGTTTGGCGGCGCCCCACGACTCCAGGTAGCGGGTCATGCGGACCGACGCCCTCATCTTGCCGCCATCCAGAGACGGACGAGAGCGCAAGCCCAGCAGAGGGCTGTGCTTGTCAGTCTGACAACGAAAAAAATATATCACATTTGGTGAAAGTATAAAATGTCTTATAATCTCGTTAACTATTTTTATGGAAAACTTTAAAACGGTGTCGTTACACCTACAATTCTATTTCGTCTTTATCTGGTCTCTTCCCTGAAACTTTGGAGGACTATTTCTGAGTATAACTTGAAAACTCACAGGATGGTCCCTTGTGATTTCCATTGACTGAAGTTAAGTGGGGGGTGTAACAGGCCAACTCTCGAAGCGATCCCCGCAGGAATTGAACGCGACACAAGCCTTAATGGTTGTGTTAATGCCAGCGCGGTTGCACTGACAGTGACATTCAATAACAATGACTGCAGTGAAGACACATCCCGTCAGCCCCTGACCCTTCAACAGCCTTATCCATTCAGAGCTTCTTGAAAATGTCAAAGTCCTGCCTCCTTTTTCCAATATCTGACAGGATATTAAAAAGCTCATAAATGTGAATGAAAAGGGTGCAAAGTGGAAGTCCTGTCATATGTTGTAAAGGAATCAGAAAATACCATTATTCTCTAAGTAGTATTTTTCCATCTCATTTTTAAGTCTCCATATTGGGGGGGGGGGGGGGGGGGGGGGGGGGGGGATTGCACTTATAGTCACATAACTTTTTTCCACATATCTGTGTTTAAATAACGTTGATTTGAATTTGTAGTAAGTAATTTACAGGGCTTAAAATTATTATATAAACCTCCATATAGTATGCATTCGTTTCAGAGTGTTTGGACAGAACATTGCAAAAATGCACTTTTGTGAAGCACCACCTAATTGCCTCGTACCAACAACGAGGCTGTGTTGATAATTTGTTTTCGGCGGATATTGATGCATTATGAAAAGGAAAAGATGGCTTGACTTGTCTCTTTCAGCCCTTGGATATGCGCTTGAGCAAGTCAGCATGGACGTCGGCACGTGGGAGGAAGAAACAGCAAAGGGCATGCTCTGATCTCACAAAAGTTGTCACTTGGGTAAAGAAAGCTTGGGATAGCAAATCATCTCCAAAGACCTCAATTTCAAACAAATTGGACGAATGCGAAGATGACTACCTGTGGTAGAGTAACGAGCATGTTTGAAAAAAAATAACGCGGAAGAAGAAGTGGTCAGAGAGATACAGTATTGATTTTGCATGCTTTGTGCTACTTGTTCGTGTAGCCCATGACCAAACCGTCCATTATGCACAATAAAAGTATATTATATAGAGAAATATATACATATAAAGTGTATATTAGGGATGTTCGATCCCACTTTTTTTCAGACCTATACCTCTAGTGGTTTTAAAATTTCATTATACACAATAAAAAAAAAAAAAAATGAAAACAAAAACCTTGAAGTCTAACTGATGATTTGCTGATCTGATATAATGCAAACTACTGTTGAGACGGACTTAATCCATGTCAGACTTTATTTGCATCATTTTCTGTCTTTATAATTTCCAGGACGGATATGCCAAGCCAATATTCATTTTCAGAAAAAGGATTTTTTTTTTTTTTTTGGACAAACAAGCGCAAGCCTTGGAATAAAAATAAAACAAGTAATAGGCTCCCTAAAGTAAATTAAAAAGTTTTATAGTTAGAATAGCGCTAAATACAATAGTTTCAAGTAAAACATGTTTAAAGTATTAGCACATTCATTTATCAACACTGCGTATGGTCTTATCATAAACTTCAATTACAATTTAAATCTTCTGGCTTCTGTGAAATGAAAAAAGTGGTTGTTTTTGTAGAAATCTGTGTCAAAAATGTGTATTTTTGTCATTAACTCAAAACTAAACTCCCTGACATAAGCCTTGTTTTGTGAAAACACATCATAAACAATTGACAGACTTTGCCCATGTTCTCCCCACCTTGGGGTTGATGACCAGGAAGGTGACCACCCCGTGTTCCTTCAGATAAGAGTCACGACTCTGTCCATCACCTGGCTCCACCTTGTAGGAACCCTTCAGGTACTCCAGAGTGACCGACGAGATGTGCACCCTCCTGTAGATGACAAGCTTATATTTGGCATCTCTGGCAGTTTGGCTTTTATGGTAGCTTTTGTAATAACCCTAAAAAGTCAATACAGTTATTTGTCAAATTAAAAAATGGATGATGACAGTAGTGTTATTTTTCAGACTCCTGTCAGAAGGCTCCATGGGGAACAAAATGTGAGTTGGCTGGCACTGGTTGTACAACAGAAGAACAACAGAATAAAATCCCAGGAAAAAAAAAGCCGAATTCACCCTTGGACTGTCAAAATGCATGGATTCAAACACCTGTCATATCTCCTGAGTTTTGCATGCCTCCAGTGCCTAATGTAGTGTGACTTGTTTGCATGTGTCATACCCTGGCACACCTCCCGCCTCCATGTGATTGGCGAGGGTCACGTCATGTGACCACACGTCGTACTGCCACTTGCGGAGGCCGATCACACCGCACAGGACATTCCCGGAGTGAACGCCGACACGCATGTTGATGTCGACCCTGGTGGCATCTCGAACCTTCCTGCAGAGCAATGCAACAGAAACATTAGAAAATTCAAACATGTTAGGTTTGTTGAGGACTCAAAATTGAAGAGTCACATGGAGTCAGCTAAGATAAAACTCCTTCCAAAAGGATGCTTTGGAATACAAATAATTGTGCCTGATGAATTCTGCCTTGCAACAAGTGACCAACAGAAACTTCTTAGGAAAAAAAAGCCATTCATCCATCAGCTAAGCCATTAGCATAATCAGATTTATTATGCCATTTTTTTCCATTAGTTTGAAGTAATTAATATTTGCTTGGACCAGGCCGAGGCTTATCGTAATGCGTTCACATTTTGTTTACTTGAGAGTTCAAACAAAGCTAAAACCAACTCTGGCTTTCTTCCCGCTCTGAAGGCTGTTTGTGTTTGTGTGTGTGTGTGTTTGTGTGTGTGTGTGTGTGTGTGTGTGTGTGTGGAGGATAAAGCAAGAGGGCCAAACAGTGAGAGAGTGAGCGAGAGAGAGAGAGAGAGAGAGAGAGAGAGAGAGAGAGAGAGAGAGAGAGAGAGAGAGAGAGAGAGAGACAGAGACAGAGAGAGAAAGAGAGAGAGAGAGCGATTAGGTATTTTACTTGATGGCCTCACACATATCCAAGCCCATCTTCACACAATTCCTGGCATGGTGAGGCAGAGATTCCGGCAGGCCAGACACGCAATAATAACAGTCCCCCAGGATCTTGATTCGCATGCATTCGTTTTCCTATCAAAAGTAAAAATGGAGTATATGGAAGAAAGACGTGTTATAAATATCAATCTGGGTATTTTTTTTTTTTTTTTAATGCCATGACAGGAACATTATAGCTTTCTTTTCAAATAAGACCAAATCAATTGGAACATGAAACAACCTATTGCTAAATTGCATTACCTAGACTTATTTGCAAAAAAATGCGGCCTTCATTAGTCTAATATTAGACATGCATTTTTCCAGTGGACAGGCCAGAAATAAAACAAATGCTGTCACATGATTTATCACTGCAAATTTAGTTTCAAATAATGATAAAAGGGCACTCTGCTAGAAATAAATATTTCACAGGGTCTTTATCAGCGAAAAAAGGTTGATATAATTGAAAGTATCAGTGTGAATAAAAGCATTTGATTACTTTAGTGCTTGATTCATTTTGTACCAGTCATTTTTAGACTTTCCCTTAGCCCAGTGCTTCTCGATTATATTTTGCAAAGTCTCCCCAAGGAAAGAGTAAACGTTTCGCGCCCCACCCATTCTTCGTGCCATCTATAAATCAACTATTTAGCTTAAAAAAAGTTTAAGTATACCTATTTGTTTTCTTTTTTCACATTAACAAAAGAAAGAAGCAATAAAAATAAATCTCCAACAAGTGTTAATTACTTTTTTACAGCGTTTTGACAGATTACAGTTTTAGTCTAAAACTGAAAAAAAAACAAGTGCATAAAAGTACCTGAAATGCCAATCCTACTTTTCATGCGCCCCCACTCGACACGCTGACAATAAGATTATCTATAAAAATTGTATAAGTACGTTTACCTAAACCTGTATCCTTTTAAACATTCACAAAAAAGCAATATAAATCAACGTTCAACAAATGTTAATTATTTTTTACAGTGTTTATACGGTTTACAGTCTAAAACAGAAAAAAATAACCTAGTAAATCAAAGTGCCTAAAACTAAAAAAACAAATGATGAAAATTTATTTTATTGCAATTACACTTCACGTGGTAAAAACAAAGCCTTTTCCCTAGGGGTGGTTAGCGCAAGGGTTATCTTGACAACTGTTTTCCAAGGTAAAACATTTTATTTTGAAATTCTGAAAATTTGTCAAATCAAAGGTCTCTGAATGATAGATTATAAAAATAATTATTGTTATTTGTTGCATACCTCTATTTTGCGCACCCTGGTATTTTCTCTGTCATATTTATGATATGGACGATGCTTTATAACCTTGAATGAATTAGAATTCACAGCTGTGTTTTTCAAGTTATTTATTTCTTGACCACTTAATGTATTTGAGCGCATGAGAATTTGAAAATCTTTCCAACCTTTTGACTGATATTATATTGTCATGAAGTCATATGACATAATTTGTAATATTTTCTTTAATTGAACTTCATGTTGTAAACATATAGTTCACACTTTGAAAATCCTGCCTTTGGACAGGGCCAACTCACAAACGATGAGTCTACATTTCACATGTGGGATGCAGAGCAACTTGTGGAATGGACCGCTCTTATATAACAGTGGCTCGGTCCACCGGCGGGCAGAAGAGTCTGACTCAAGCGCTCAGAAGCGCCAGATCGACCCTCACTGTTGAAAGTCATCAACCCACGTTTCTTGGAGGGTCATGAGTGGCCCCAGGACAGGGACAGTGATGTATTGATTGACCTTCACGTTCCATGTCGTTCATAATTAAGCAGATGGTTCTCAAAGGAGATTGTGTGGTGCCAAATCTTTACAAAAATTTTTCTTCAAACATTTTCCAAGGCTCGTTCATGATAAATCATAACTATACCTTTGCAATCTGGTCAAACTTTCCAAAAAGTTCGTTGAGCATATGCACGAGCTCCCCTGGTGCGCAATCACTGGCCAGCCTGGTGAAGCCCACGATGTCAGCATAAAGAATACTGCGGGAATCAGCAACAAATGGCAATCTTCACACATTGCATCATTAATCCTCATCCTCTTGGCATTAACTGCTACTTACGCTAGCTTTCCATATAAGAACATGATACTGGATGAACAATAGCATTGTTATGCCTACGGGAAGTAATTATTCAAGTAAATATGGGGCTGGTCAATTTACAAGAGTATGTTTACATATATATATATATATATATATATATATATATATATATATATATATATATATATATATATATATATATATAATATTTATTTATTTATACATTTTCCCCAAATTGGGGTTTTTGAGTTTTTCCTTCCTCATCTGGGAGCTTTGACAGGGGATGCTATTGTGTACCTTACACCAAAAAGATGTCTTTGTATGACTTATTTTTTCGAAAGAAGTCTTGATATGACCTCTTTTCATCTGTGAAGCCCTTTGAGACGTCGGTGATTCAGGGCTATACAAATAAAATTTTATTTATGTATGTATGTGTGTGTGTGTGTGTGTGTGTGTGTGTGTGTGTGTGTGTGTGTGTGTGTGTGTGTGTATGTATGTATGTATGTATGTATATATGTATGTATATATAGATGCAGACTATCGCACACGCACACACACACGCACACACACATTGGAAGACATCTTAAGGCCATTGTCATATTGTTTCCTTGTTTCGGACATCAGGTTTCCAGAGGACATTCCTTGGAAAGCCTCTTACGATAAGCCAAAATGATTATATTCGCCTCGGTTTCATACATGAAAAGGCTGTGGGAGGGGTGAAGTGACCTCAGCGTACAATGAAGGCGGATTAACTCTGATTTGATATTGTCCATGGCAACAATAGGAATAAGAAGATTGGATGAAGTGGGGGTAGGAAGACAGAGGCGGCGGTAAGAAAATAAAAGCAGTTGATGGAAGGTGAGAGTAGCGTGCGAAAGAAGACCGATGAAGAACAAATGAGAGAGGACATAATGTTTCAGTATTGGTAAGATAAAAAACAAAACAAAAAATCAAGTCACCTGACATTGGTATGTCTCTGCACGTACAGGTTGTGGAAGTTGTTGGCGCTCTCAGTGCAACCAAACTTTGGGCCCTGAAGCCGTTGGATGATCTCGGCTTTCATCACTCTGGCGATGTGAGACGGCAACAGGGACAAGAGTAAACGTTCCTACAGAGAGAGAGGACGGATGCAAAAGTTACACTTGGTCACACATGCAGTCCCCCAAAGTATTTATTTCATACAAACCACCAAACTTGGGGCATTAGACATGCATAAATAAAGTGTGTGAGATATGTTTAGTATAACCCTCCGTACCTTTCTTTCGAACCATAGTATGGAGGTTTACCTGTCTCTTTTGGAGCACAAACTTTCTTTATCTTTTTCAACACATAGCAGAGTGCTTTCAGTGAAACTACCCCTCCCCCTGCCATTTTTGCATGTCAGGTCACTCGGCATTCTGCAAGACAACTTTGTTCTATTTGCCCACAATGCATATGCGCTGCTGTGAGGTGACGGTCTTTTGGAAAAAAAAAAAAAAAAAAACATCACCAAAATAAAGATAAAGTACAAAGTAGCGAGGGAACACTGTAATGTAAATACAGTAAATTTAATAATGTATTGTATGTTATCTACAGAAAAAAATGTAAGAAAACCTAAACATTTAAAAATATTGAGGAAAATAAACGGGCAACTACGTATCAAATGTAGTTTTAAGTTGTAATATAACCATTCACCACTAGACAGCATACATACCTTGGCTGCACTTAAACAAGGTCTGCACTGCCTGATACCACAACATAAGTAGGCAAAAGATTTCCTTCAAGGATTTGGAAGGACTATGATCAACATAGGAACCCAATATTAGAATTTTGAGTGAATTGAGGATAAGCAGCTATATAAAATGTATGGATGAATGATTTTTGTGAGGGTGAAAAAAACTAATTGAGTTATTGAACTCATTCAGTAACCCTAAAGACATAGTTCTATTTCTTTTTTTAAGAGTTCATACATTCAACTCCAGGCACTTATTTATATATTTTTCTTCATTAAATGTGTTGCAATAAGAGGGTCTAAAAATGGCTGATAATTCATAAAACTACTTTTGTTTTGTTATGCTTTCAGCGGTTTTGTGCGCCTTCTTGAACTCTGTTTTGATGCAAGACTTAGAAAATTGAGAAATGTCTTATGAAAAATAAAATACATTTTGCACATGGAGACCCCAAAAATGACAGGTTCCTTAAACTAGTGGCTAAAAAGATTAGATGTTTTATAAAAGTCACACCCACATATGGACTGACCAATGGTATTGATTTTTGAAAGAAAAAAAAAAACATAACAATAAAAAAACAAAATGAGACGAAGTTTTTGCCTGACACCAACAATACATGCACATACGTTTATAATTTTATTATCTGAAATGCAGTGCATCCTGCAATGTGGTCACTTTTTAATGGGGACTTAAGATGACTATGACTGTTGTGTAACCAGGAAAAGTGCTACTTTATTGGGATCCTTCATTTGGTAAAATGCACATTAGGTGTTTCAGGATGATTTTTCAAACACGTGTGTGTGTGCATGTAGGTGTGGGAGCTCGGGTATGCTACAGAGAGTAGCTGCCTTAGGGGGTGTGACTCATAAATGCAGCTCAGAGCGCGGAGAGTCATTACACTGTTCACTCACAGCACGGACTCATTTCCTAAAACACAGCAGAAAATTAACAAGATTGAGAGGTTGCGGGGTGCTGGGCTGCACCAAAAATAGACAACTTTACCACCCGCTTCATTGCACTCCACTGTTATTACGATACCAGCATGTTTGATAAATGGACAAAAGTAATGTTTAGTCAGTGGTAGGTAACGAATGGGATGATGTGCCGGTTTGCTTTTGCACTGGAATTTGTTTCCTGTGGACGGATGAATCTAAATACAGTATTACACATTTTTCCAACGTTTTCATTGACTTGTAACACTCACACGGTCATGTTTGTAGACAGATAAACACACACAAAGGTAATAAATATAAATATTTTAGAGCAAATATTCCAAGGTATACAATTGGCTGCTACTTCAGGGTGTAGTCAGCTGGGATAAGCTCCAGCTGACCCCTGACCCCCTTTGAGGGCTAGAAAATGAAAGGCTAGTCTCAATTGGCTGTACTCTCAATTATTAATTTGAGCTCTATGTGCCATTTCTCATTTCTCAACAAACAGTGAATGTCAAGATTTTAATGTCAAGCAAATGTCACTGAATAATGCCTCTTTCCATATGGTATGTTTTGTGAAATAACAAAACTAACCTTAGCTAAAGTTAATTGCACCATGGGGATCAATAGTTTTCTCAATCTGAGTCGAAAAAAAAACGGAATTGTGAGATATTTTACACAAAACGTAGAAGAGGTACAAATACAAAAATATGGCAGACAACGAAGCGCTCTAGTGACCACAAAGATGAAAAGCACTGAATAAGTCGAAACTCACTCACTAGCATTGACAGCTACGTATATATCAGTCAAAAATGCATTTTAACTGGTCTGGCAGTAGGGCTGGGAAAATAAGTTGCCTAAAAATAGTTTGATTGAAAATATTTGCCTTAAATCACAATCCATCCATCCATACCTAATAAACTAATGAGTATTTACATTCACTCACTTCAGCTCATGTTGAATCTTTGTAGAATATTACAAGTAAAAAGAAGGGGGCGATGTGATGATTTTAACCCATTAAACCACAAAGAAATGTTTTTTTTTTTTTTTTTTTAATGAGTCCAGACACAATCCCATGTATTTCTTTCTTTCACTTTTATAAAGGAAAGTCTAAAATGGCTGGTACTGAATGAATTAAGCACAGAAGACTTAGTTTAGGTCAGTACTTCTCAAGTATATTTTGACAAGCCTCACCTAGGACAGAGACCCCCCCCCCCCCCCACACACACACACACACACACAGACACACCCACACTCAACGCGCTGACTATAAATAAGATTATTATTTATAAAAAAATTGTATAAGTATACCTAAACCTGTATCCTTTTTAATATAAACAAAAGAAAAAAAAGCAATATAAACCAACTTTCAACAACTGTTCATTGTCTTTTATAGCGTTTATACGGGTTATAGCTTAGTCTAAAACAGGAAAAGAAAAAAACAAGTGCATCAAAGTCCCTAAAACTAAAAAAAAAACAAAAAACAAAAAACAAAACAGGGTTTAGGTAATTAAGTCTAAAAGTAATTTATTACATTAGACAACAAGTACAAATGTATTCGTTTATGTATTTAAAGCTAAAATAATTGAGTTGAATAATTGTGTTGCGTACCGATCCATGAGTGGTGTGCATGCGTTTATACCTGCTGGTGTTTCTCAAACTCCAGCTTGATGGGGGACTTAATACAGTTACAGGTGTCTTGGTAGGTCTGCTTGAGAGCCAAGTCCATCAGATGCTTGTGGTACGCCCCCGCCAAGTTTCCGCAGGTGAAGATGATCACGTTGGCCAGGATCTGCACACGTAACGTACAAAGAACACGGCATTTAAAAAGGCACAGCGAGGTGACGCATGTTTTCCCACTATCTCCCGCCTACACGATTACCTTGGAAAACCAGATAAGAGCACGCACTTCAAGCGCACTTTTCCACCACTGTGTCAACCTCAGGCTCTTTAAACTGTGGCCATGCATATCAATAGGTTGTCCTTTGGTCTTCTCGCCAAGGGCAATCCGCTTCTTTGGACACGTTTAATTGTGTGCGAGTGCACAACTTCGGCATCACTTTGTGAAAGTCTGGCCATCCGTGACATTTTCCTCCATCCCCGGGCTTCATATGGCATTTCGTGTATTTATGGAGACAATCGCAGCAATTACCCTTGCGCTCTTTACATCTCAAAAAATGTTTGATTTGGATAAGTGGACATAATTCATGGTAACTACGATTTGGTTCCAGAGACTCTAAGTACCACGAAGCTGGACTATTTTTGGATTTTATTTGTAAGTACAGCAGTACCTTGACATTGAGTTTCATTTGTTTCATGAACAAGCTAACTTTTTTTTAACTTGCGTCACATACCCCCCTCCCACCCACAATGAAATGAATACAAAGCCATTAACGCTTTCGTTGGCAGCGACAACAATTGTCATCTTTTATGAATAGAGTGATGACACTCGCGGCCAGCGCTCCTCTTAATTTTAATTTATTGAGCACTGTAGTAATTAAGTGCGATGGGCATTTTACTCATGATAGCTACGAAAGTTGTGATCCGATAACGCTTGGCACTGAAAGAGTTAATCGGTTCCATTTTAATGGATTTAATCCTCACAAATTAACTAATTCACTTAACAAAGTTAAAATTGGTTTTCACATATTGCCATCCAGTTAAAATTAATCCTTGATGTCTTGATGTCTATAATCGTAAATGGCAGTGAATTTGTTAAAGAAACCCAAGAAAAGTGAATAATTGTCAAGTATTTTGAAATAGTCGCCATATTTCACTCACGACATTTCAATGCTCCAGAATTGAGTTAACGTCTGACCTGCCAGACGAGAGCTTCCAAATCCTTGGCGACAGAGGCCAAGCAGATGCTGAGGGTGACGGTGTGCGACAAACAGGTGATGGCGCTGGCCAAGATGGCCCCTCTCATGGAAAAAGGCAGCATGGTGTACACGACAAACACGATGAACAGGAAGAAAGAGACCTGAAAACAGAATAACCCAAAAGGAAGTGCCATATCATTTGTTTTCTTTCCTAAAGACTCTGAAAAAACATTTTTGAGAAAGTTAAAGTAAAAAAAAATGGGTCGTTTTATCCAAAACAACGAGGTCGGACAATTTGGGACCCAAATTGGGTTATATTTGACAAAAACTTTTTTAGAGAATACTTTTGCACTTTAGGGCAGCTATATAACCTACACTTGAAAAACAGTTGGATAAGACAAAACCCAACTATGAGTAAAAAAACGAACAATTGGCCACTTGGGTCACTTTATAAAACAAACATCAAAAAATTAAATGAAATAAATAAGTCAGTGCGGCTTGGAGGAGCAGTGGTTAGCACATCCGACTCACAGTTCAAATCCACCTGGCTCCGGCCTTCCTGTGTGGAGTTTGCATGTTCTCCCCGAGCCTGTGTAGGTTTTTGTCTGGGCACGCCACCATCCTCCCACACTCATGCATGACAGGTATCTTGGACATACTAAATTGTTCTTAAGTGTGATTGGGTGACCCCCACCTACTTCTCATAGTCAGCTGGGATAGGCACCATAGATTTTTTTTGCAACATAAATACTAATACTATTAATCACAACTTTATATTGCATCTTATCGGGGACCCAAGGAGATTAACAGAGGATACAATACAATACAAAATGATTTAGGTTTTTTCTTTGCAATAGTGAACATTTCGAAGTTAGGGTTAGTTTTGAATTTAAGTTTAGCATTTTTCCATGGAACATGGAATTCATGGAAAAGGGTATTTTTTTAATTCGTTAACAAATACTGAATTCTATTGCATATTTGTAAAATGTCTTCATTAATTTGGGGTTTATTTTGTAAAAAGCGTGTAACTTTTTTTGGCGGGTTAAAGGTTAACTTTCAGTCTCAACAGCAGTTGAGAAACAATTAATTGGAATTATTTTTGGCGGAGAAATAGTTAACTTAATAAGATCTTTTGGAGAAGAAGTGAACTATGTCTCTTGAATATCATAAAATAACACTTCACACAATCATGTGTAGATGTTAATTTAGTATATTAGGTGCACATTCACATCTGGTATACAGCCACTGCATATCTAATAGAGTACCTCGGATCTCATCATATTGTGCACGTGTACATAAAATAGTGACCAGCAATTGTATGTAACCTATTAATGGCAGCTCTCATCAAAGTGTGACTTGTGACATTGTCCTCGTAGACTTCCCGTGTAGTCAGTCCACCCTTTCCTGTTGTGATGGTGACCATCATAGACAGGTCAGTTATCAACCAGATGAACTTTGACCTTCCTGCTTTGGCTCTATGCTGTCTTCCTGTGTCTTTCAGCGTTTGCCGCGGGTGTCAGCTAAATGGATTGGATTCATCAAGCACAAAACAAAAAGCTTTCCAGAGGACTTGAACGCATACAGTGAGAAAGGGAAAGGTATTTCACATATAGGCTTTGATGTTGCCGTGGGAACCTAGAAGGCTGACATTGGTGCGGCGGAGGAGCCTCCTGTAGATGGAGGGTGCGGGATCCAGTAATTTTGGTGGAATTGACGTTGGCAGTCCAATTTCAGGCACGTCACTCGTCGCCCCCTCCGAAGCCAGCTCGGCGTATTTCATCTCGGGCGCGTTCCCGCCTGAATGCTAATACACCCGCCAACACGTCCAGATGGAGCTGGGACTGCCATCACCTGGCTTTTGCTACTTTGATTACCTCCCACTTCCTTGTCAGTGTATGATCATAGAAACCAGCGTGATATTCTGCTCTTTTACTTTGACACCAGTCTTCACTATAGACTCAATGTCTTGTGTGGTGGTTCAATTGAGCAAAGTAAGGCAATTCTTCTGATATTTCCATTCCGAACCGTATTACAGGCTGGTTCCCAGCTCAGAGAGTTAGCAAGAAGTGGTCCAGTGGCCCAGATTTTCACCGTTTAACAATGTTAAGATTAGTTGGATCAAACATAGCCCAAAATGGGTTGAATAGGGATGACCGAACTTTTAGTAGTCGCAGTAGTGCCATCTCTCTGCACAAAACAAAAACACACTCGCAAAACATTTTCATCCTAAATCACTCAATTTGAGTACCAAAGGTAGAAAAGCGCTATATAGTAAGTGAAAGTCCATGTACTATTCAACCCAACTTTCTAGGGTACTGGCAAGTAGCCTATTGCTATCTATGTACAACACTCAAAAACTAAAAAAAAAAAAAAAGTTGGGTCAAAAACAAATTGGGTCAAAAGGGGTGACAGAATTACCATATTCTTTTCACACTAAAGTACTACACTTAAAAAACAAAACAAAAAAAGAACATTGGTTCAAAAGTAACCCAAATAGGGTTGTAAAGGGAAGAGCCATCGTTTTTGGGGTAGTGGCAGTATTATCCTTTTGTGCAATGTATAATACTCTTAAAAACCGATGGGTTAAAAAAAAGGACCCAGACTGGGCCTTGAAGATATGACCCAAGTTTTAGGGGTACTGACAGTATTAGCATTTACTTACTACTACCATTTACTACTTAAAATATACAATAATGTACAACTCGAAAAAGAGCTCATTCAAAAATAATGAATGACCCAAATTCGGTCACAATGAGATGACCCAACATTTTAGGGTACTGACTATATTGTCATTTTCTATGTACAATAATGCATTACACACTAAAAGAAACTGTTTAAAAAGAACCCAAATTGGGTCAAAAAGGAGAGAGCTGTCTTTCTGGGGTACTGGCAGTGTACAATAATGTACTCCACTTTGAAAAAGTTGGGTAAAATTAGCAGAAACTGTTTCACAAAAATATGATCCAACTTTTTGGGTTTATGGCAGTACAGTGAACTCTCGCTACTTAGCGGTTCCACGACTGCGGATTCACGACTTCAAGGTTTTTTTTTTTTCATTGCATAGGCCTATTGAACTTTTGCAATAGCTCCCAAGCGTGCTGCTCCCACGAAGGCTTGTACTGAGCCTAAACACCAACAAAAAATGATGACAATTGCTGAGAAGGGAGAAGTTACGCAGCCGTGGCCCGCTATTTGGAGTGAACGAATCCACTGTTCGCCACGTTATGGACGAAGTGAATGAACATTAGAAGACGGCTGCCATCACTTTTGACAATTCTGCGAAGAAACTTCTTACGGCTCATAATAAAACGATCGTCTGTAAGGAAGCTGCTTTAGCAATCTGGATTGCCAAATGCCAACGGGAGAAGAAAATAGTGAAGCCCTTTCTTTTGAAGTCTCACTCACCTGCAGTCATATTAGTTAGCGGCCCAGACATTGAATTAAAATCTAATCTGTACAGCGCCGGAGTTATACAGCGTGTGCCTGTGGAGTTTTAATCTACTCTCGCCCCAACTCCCGCGCCACAGGCACGTTCGTGTCAGTCATCAAGCGTACCCAAGAGCAAAGGCACGCACGCACGCACGCACACACACACACACACACACACACACACATTTTCAAGGCACAGAGAGACGAACTAAGGCGCAGACGTTCACCAGACCGTTGGAAATCTCTTACTTAGATTTCTTTGATATAAAAACGGTATTTCAAGGGTAAAATATCCATTTTAATAATCCTTAATCATTCACAGATTAGATTTTAATTAAACGTCCGGGCAAATTTACTACACTCAAAAAGAGTTTAGGTACAAATAAAGGGATAATTTACTTTAACCCTTCAAAAGTGGGCGAATAGAATAACCAACAAAACAAAAAAGTTTGTTTTCTAAAAACCCCAACCCTAAAAAAAAAGGAATAGTCTTGCATTTTTTTCAGTAAAAAAAGGTGGGTCTTGTTGGCTTATATAAATAATTCAGCGAGTGATTTATATCCTAAAATACAGTTTTTTTTGCACTAATTCAGAATGAGATTTTTTTTTATTCTAGTGTGTAAGATTTAGACCGTTTTTTTTTTTTTTTTACGGACAGCAGGAGGCGCTGTAGGTGCTGCATTTACCATTGTCCGTAGCTATAACAAACATGGTCGCCTCCAGAGAAGTGCCACCCCCCATGCAATATAATTTAATGATAATTAGACCCATGATCATATTAAAACACACTGTTGGTCAATTTTGGTCAAATTTACAATCATTTAATTTATTCCTTTTTAATGAAAAACGGTCCAAATCTTACACGCTGTCCCTTCAAGAGGGAAACTGAACAACACGTAAACCCCTAAACCAAACCTTAAACCAACCAAACCACTTAAACCAAACAGTCATCATCATTTAAATTGAGGTCAGAGGGAGTCACTTACTTCTTCACAGGTTCAGTTTTGCATAGTTAAGTGACAAGCTGGTTGCCAAAAGTTGAATGGTAGTCATCAACACGCCATTTGGTACCATTCAAACCCACCCCAAAAGTATTTGCCTCCCAGAATGCTTGTTGGAAAAGAGGCTGCATCGTAAATGTTTTCAGGCTACCGTAACAAGATGCGGAGTCATCTGTGTCCGAGCGGCCCCACTCCCCAGCGAGTTGGGCCCTGCTCAGAAATTGAATAAAGGCCGGACTAAAAGGTTAATGCTCGATGGGGAGCGCGTACTGCACGCGGACAAAAGCAAAGCAGCGACTCTGGCATTCCTCTCGCACAGTCTGTTTGACAGCTGTGTATTTGTCTGTTTGCGCAAGTCTATATGATGCTTTCTTCTCTCAGACCTTTGCCATTAGCTCCGTGGGCTCCAGTAATCACCATCTAGCCTACCCACTGAGAAGGAGCTGCAATTTATTTTTTTTCTTTTTCCTTCTTCCCATTACATTCCCCACTCCCTTTCCTGTGTTTTTCTTATAGAAAGTCAAAGCCGTTTTTGTTACATGGGATATTCACCGCTCTGTATGTTTTGCCCTTTATTTCTCGCCATTTATCTAATGCCAAGTATCCCAATATTTTCGCTTATATCAGGGAGATAGATGGAGAGAATGAGCTATAGAGTGATTAATAATTCAGACTGATTATGCTCCCACAGGTGGCAGATGATAAAAATATCTCCTGTCATGGAGGCAAAGAATTGTCACCGGGGGGAGAGGAAATTCGGGCCCGAGCGTGTGTCTGTGTGTGTTGGGGGGGAGTGTGTCAGCAGAAAAGCGCCGGTGGAGGTCGGGGGTGGTGTTGGCGGCAGGTGGGTAGAGGACGGGATTTGATGAATATGTGGAGACAAGGTGCGAGATGGAGAAAATAAGATTCCTGAGACAGGGAACGAGGAGGAGTCTGGCGCGGAGGACCAATGTGTCTGACTGCTCCTTTGCAAGCATCAGATCGAATTAAGACTTGTCACATGTGGAATTCATTTAGACTCACATGGGTGCACACACATCATGTGGTTGTACATACAAAACTCACTGTCAGGCTGATGTGTAAAAACAATTTGGCACCATTCAAAACCACCCCAAAAGTATTTGTCTCCCAGTATTTACCTTTGTGTGACTGCAGGCCTCTAATAAAAGCATAATCAGCCTTATGTGATTGCCGCTGACACTTTTCCCCCGATTTTTTACATATTATGATACAAACAAATTGCTCTTACCTGGTCCCAGGGACTGAGGATCCCTCCAGAAAACATGAACAGGTAACCCATGGTGACCAGACATGCCCATATAAGGAGGGAGAAGAGGCGGAGCATACGCTTGAAAATGGACTCGATGCAGACTAGGATGAAGATGGACAGGAAGAGAAAAAGGGCCGTCGGCACCGTGATCAGAAAGGTCAGGTGGTCTTCGGTATTCTGAGAAGGAAGAACAAATTGAGAAAATAATACCAATTTAGCTATTTTGGTACAACACAGAATACACACATACATTACATACATACATATACATAAACATATACATATACACATATACATACACACATATATATATATATATATATATATATATATATATATATATATATATATATATATATATATATATATATATATATATATATATATATATATATATATAGTTTTTATTTTTTTTAAAGTTCCATCATTTTATGCATAAAACAATATTTTCAAAAACATTTTTCAACATTTTTTCAAAATGACCATGCTGAAAATAAAAAAAACATGATATAAAAATTTAAAAAAAAATTCCTCCAAAGTAAAAGGAGTTAATGTTTTATTTGATTTAACAATGATAATCAGGTAGCATTTGAGAATATTTACTGTCTGGAGAGTGAAATTCTAAGAATGAATAATAATTTGATTATTCGAAAAATTATGAACCTTTTTAGTATCGATTTGTTGTCAACTCTACTAAATATGATTGTCAATGAGAAAAAGGTTTGCTACAAATTGAGGATACCCATGTCCATTTTGGCAACAGACACTCTCCATGCCTTGCTTCCTAGCTACATTTACATATGGCAAAGAGTTAAATACAGTAGTTCAATATTTATACAAAGACTAGGGCTGCAAGTACTTAATCTATTAATATTTGCTGAATCTGTCAATATTAGTTTGTCGATTAATCAATAAGATTATATTAAAAAGGTTCCAAAGAGCGATTATTTTTTGCATAAAAATAGGATCTAATCTCTTTTTTTTATGCAATTACCTGTTTGATCATTGTTTTCCAAAAGTAAAAGTTGTAATTGTCTTACATTGATTTAACACAACAATAAGCAAAGCCTGCGACCCCTGTGGGGATAAGCAGCTATAGAAAATGGATGGATGGATGGATGGACAACAATAAGCAGCCAGTTTTCAATTAGGATTCTCTTATTATTTGGATAATTGTAGGTCTCTTAAGAGACAATGTGTAAGATTTAGATTGTTTTTCATTACCCACAGCAGGAGTTGCTGCAGGTGCTGCATTTACCATTGATCATATCTATAACAAACATGGCAGCCCCCTGAGAAGTGCTACCCCCATGTAATATAATTCAATGATAACAAGACCTATGATATATTTAAAACATAGTGTTGGTCATTAAGAACACATTTATTTGCATGTTTTTTTGGAAATTATAATCATTTAATTTATTCTTTTTTACTTAAAAATGGTCAAAATCTTACACAGTCCCTTTAATGGTTAATCAATTTAAAAAAAAATCAATATGTTGTCGATTAGTTGATTAATTACTGCACCACTAACGCCAGCCTGCTTTTCATTTGAAACTAAATGTACATTTTGTAGTAAGTGAAAGCCTGGATGCATTTTTGATTGGCTGTTTCACCTGAGACGTTGAAAGAGCCCTTTACCATCGATTCAATTTTGAATGTCAGTCATGGCTACTCATGAGATCACTTGCCAAATCCAGTTTAACGGGTTTCAGCTATGTATCCCTTTTTTCAGAAGCAATTTCTTCTTATTCAAGGCGAAAGAGCTGTCAAAAGATGCTTTTGACAAGATTATAGACCTGCAAAAGGCTGGAACGGTATCGGCAAAAGGCTTCGATAGAAGGTGACAACGAATTGCGCCATTATTCTAAAGTGGAAGACACACAAAAGAACATTGATTGTTCTCGGTCAAGAGCTTGTGAGGGTGAGTAAAGGTTCATGTACACAGAATAAAGTTATTATATAAAGACAAATGTCGACAAAAGCTTCAAAAATTTCACACTATCCACTACAATATCATAGAAGGTAATTATAAACACTCACAGTTACTTTTTTTTACCATTGACCTGACAACTAATGTCATGTTAACATCAGCCAAATGCTGAAATATCACGCTGGCTTATCTTTTCGCATGCTAATGAGGGCGGCCGGCACAATATGACACAAACAGATGAACAGACTGCGCGCAGATCGGCGAACAGACAGACGGTCTGAGCCTGGAGAATGTGCTAGAACATCACTTCTGCGCTCGCACGGTCAAAGTCAGCATTTTTGACACAGTCAACACACGCACACAGCATCCAATTAAAGCACTTGAAACATTTGGCTAAGCAGAATTTTCGCAGCGTCCATTAACTTCTTTGTGTTCAAATAAGCAATTGTATGTCAGCAGAGGTGGCAAAAGTACTCCTACTCAGTACTTAAGTAGGAATACTCTCGTATTATTTTTGTGTAAAAAAAAAAAAAAAAAAAAAAACTTTGCCACAGGAATTACCAAAATACTTTTTTTCCCTCTAATCAACTCTCAAGCCATGAAAAATGAACAAGCTAGCATTGACTCAAAAAACAACAACCTGCTCTCAGCTAATATAAACAAAAAAAGAGTGAGAACAGCAAAAAAAAAAACAGAAAAAGAAAAATAGATAAACCTCTAAAACAAGGGCAGAATATAAAATATTTTACGATACACTCTTCCCTCATTTATCGTGGGGATTACATTACCAAATATAACCGCAATAACCGAAATCCGTAGAGATTGAACTTTTTTTGGGGTTGTTTTTGTTCCCTTTTTTTAAAGTTTCTTTGTTTCTTTTGTTAAAAAAAAAAGCTCCATGAAAATTATTTTTTTTGTCAGGTATGATTTATAATATTCAAGAAAAGTAGTGAGGCAACCCTGTAATAGATAAAGTCATAAACAAAAATACATTAATTCATAATAGTTTTTTAGGTATTTTTTGTCATAAATAAAATATATATATATATATATATATATATATATATATATATATATATATATATATATATATATATATATATATATATATATATATATATATATATATATATATATATACATATATAGATATATACAGATGTACAAAATCTATCTATCTATCTATCTATCTATCTATCTATCCATCCATCCATCCATCCATCCATCCATCCATCCACTATATATACTATAGTATATATACTATATATACTTATAATACAAAATGTATACTATATCATACTAAAGTGCAATATAACAGCAATGTATAAAATATCAAATAAAATACATAACAAAACAAGTACACATTAAAAATAACTAATTTATTTTTGGTTAATATTTATTTGATGTGCACCAATCAGAGCAGTACTCCTAATTTTGTTATATGCCAGCTATTTAATGATAATAAAGGCATTCTATTGTACAATATAAAATGAATTAGGCTACTGCTTAGAAGGTTCTAACAGTGACAATGATGCTTTATCCTGCAAATACAGTAGCATTTCATTATGTTAGCATCAACATTTTTACCTAGAAGACAGTCAGACAAAGATATGCGATTTTTATTGTATGATCATCTTTTTTTTCAATTTCATTCTTAACATTGAGTTTTACGGTATACTTCAGCTGGGAGCACCAATAAACTACGTGGTGTCTTTTTGGAAAATATAACATCAGGCAACTGCCAAAGTTTGTGGCAGTCAAAGCAAACCATTTAAACAACAGATCAGATTTGGAAAAACTCCTAAGTCAGGTCATTCATATCTCAAAGTTCCAGTGTATTTATACTGCAGGTTCCTTCCGACAAAGGCACAATTAGAAAGTTTTGGTCAAGGAGAGTTGTCAGTCGTGCCTCCAGTGACTAATTTGACAAGTATTGACTTGATGAGAATAGCAGTGGCTCCAAAGGCAAAGAGTGCTCCAGAGATGAAATCTTGCAAAGTGTATTAATGCAATGTAGCTTCTGTAAAGGTAGTATGAGTCATGGTCTGGCAGTGGGGTCTCGCGGGATTCGGTTACTGACGCCATTGCTCTCTTTCCAGCTCAAGTGCACAATAGAGTCCTGATGAGGATGGAAGTGAGACCCCGCTTTAACACGAGACGCTCCAATAAAGTATTATGGCGCCTACCTTTTTGTGCCAGCGCGTGCACTTCGTACTCTGCAAACTGATGCTTTTAAAAAGCCATTTCCCTCTACAATATGGCAACAGTGGATGAGATTGCCTTTGCATTATAATGCATAGCATTTGCACACAGGACAATTAACTCTCGCTTTAATTCACTCTGGCTGATCTGGCTATTATATTGCAAAGAAAAGCCGGAACAATGAGACTGAGCAGCAATGGAATATGGCAAATATGCATTAATATAATAACTTTGAGATATTCTATGACTAATTTTACTGGTTCGATTTCCTTTCAGTGCCCCAATCCCAATTAAATATGGGATATTTTTTTTAAACATTCATCTTCTATATTTGACTTGTTAAATAGAAAGGAATGTTGTAACACATTTCAAATCAGATTCGTGTATTTCTTCTGTCATCATTAGCATTTTGTTAGCATTAGCATCTTAACAGAGAGCAGCTTGTTTAGATAGCAAAAACATCTGAGCTAATGCTAGCTTTCTTTTTTCTAAACTAGATAGTTGTTGGTGGATTTTTCTATATACTTTTTCTAAATATATGTTTTTCTAAATTATATGTACGTAGCACTTAGTATAATTTTTTTATACCAATTTTTAATATGTATGTACAATTTTGGTGTTTTTACCTGGAATTTTACATGCATTAGCTAATTAACATAGGTTTGGATTGCCTGCCAATACAGCAAATTTGCACAGCGGATTAATCACTTAAACCGGGGGCACGCTGGGTATTGATTTTGTTGCTGGTTTAGTCCGTAACATATTAGGGAAAAAAAAAAGTGTGAAAATGTTTTATTGTTTTACAGTGTGAAGCAGATGCTTGCAAATATTTTTGTCTTTTTCCACACAATGGTAATAAGTCTGCTTTCATGAAGTACGATTTGAGCATTTAGACAATTTTAGGTCAAAATGATTGATTGTCCCAAATATTTAGAGGTTAATTTTGATTACTTGTTGATTAATCAATCAATTGTACTAAAAAAAAAACAAAAAAGCATGTTTTACTTCTCAACCGTTTATTTAAAAAAAAAAAAAATCTAACTTACAATGTAGAAAATGCATTATCTTTCTTTAATTTTTAATTATTGATTTGGATGCTGGGATCCACCATTTGATTTCATAATACATTATTTGATGATTAATGCACCTCTTGATTTATACATTGAGGCAGGTTTCAGAAAATGTCAGTCATATATCATCATCAAATCCCAGTGACATAATCTCTCTGGTCCTAATGATGTGATGAAATCATTGCATGTGGATGCAGGAGATCAATATTAATAAAATCTTTAAACGTCCAAGCGTTTGCTCATAATCCAACTGCTCCATTTATCAGCATGTGGTCAACGAAATAAAACAGCCATATATGATGAGTGTTCTGAAAATGATGTTAGATTTAGTTTTTTATTGAGTTAGAGCATCGATTTCTTCCCATGTGTCAAACTGTGCTGCGATTCGATCAACATGCCACCATATTGGGAATACAAGTGGACAAATGCAACTCTAACAATTTCAAGGGATTTATTTTTGCCCTGAAAAGTGTAATAGATAAGCCAAAGAAAGGAAATGAGACACTTCCTTGAACAAACACACCCAAACAACAAGCACGTACTGTAACTTTTTACAGAATGGGTGGAGTGCGCCACATTACCATGAAGTCCGAATTCCATCGAACGCTGTTCCTTCATTTCACTTTGGTACAAAAAAAAGAAACATATCCTTCCCTACTGCAGACCCCCTCTGCAATTACAATCCTGCCATTCGTCCTTGACCAGCACTAATAACAACACGTCTGGCTACATGCATGCGTCCGATGGCGATAAATTGGAAAAGTAATGAGGGAAATTCATGTACATGTGCAATGTGGGAATACAATAGCTGCCTATTGATCCAGTTCAAATAGAAGAAGATTGATTGCCCCCCCTCCCAGGTAAAAGACTATTACGAAGGTGACAAGAGAACCTCAGCCATGATGCACAGACCACAAAAGGGGATAAAACGAGAAAAAAAAAAAGAAAAAACAAGTAGGTGTGCCTTTGTATGAAATCCCATTTTAAAAAATAGCATCACTTCATAGACAATAGCTTGTTTTTCGTCCAAACAATAGTGTTCTCTTGACAAAAGCACCGACGCCTGCGTAGCCGTGAACTGCGCTCTCACGCCGCCTCTTGATCCACTTGGCGATGCCAGTGTTTGCCATTTTAAAGTGGCACTTCACAATCCACTCAGCTTGTCGCACATAATCAATTCTCACTCTCACATTTTTAGGCCGTAGTGGTGAGGTTTTTTTATTTGTTTGTTTGAAAAAAAAATGAAAAATGAAAACGCTTTAATCTCTTATGCAAACCGCAAAACCAAAAATGGTATACAGCATTAAATTATTTTTTTGCTAAAAAAATAGCGTATTCACCACAGTGTTATGAAGAGAAATGTTGTTAGAAGCTATTAGAAAGTACACCCAAATGTTTTTATTTTGCAATACAGTGTATTGCTTCACTTTCTCATTTATGAACATAACTTTTTTGTTGCAGGATTACGTCACATTTCTTCTTTCTTTTAAGTCAGACCTGTCAAAAAAATAGCAACTCATTAAAAACGAAAAAAAAAAAGAAATTAAAATAAAAAAATTCAAAACCCAGTACACGGAATTTCATTCGTGACATTATCTATTGCAGGGTTGGATCGCAATTTTTCTTCATATTTTTCGTCATTTTAAGTCAGATCAGACAAAAAAATATTGTTTTTATTAATTTTTTTAACAAGAAAAACTAACTAAAAAAAAGGGGAAAATTAAAAGTTCAATCCCTACATAGCGGATTTTTTGGGGGAACGTAATGCCCCGTGATAAATGAGTATCGACTGTGATATACTGTATGCAACCTCTCTCTCCCCTCCCCTCTCCCACACTCAACCCCAGCCAGGAGAAACACCTAGCTGGCAGACGAAGTTTAGGTCATTGGACTCCCCCCCACCTAAACTCAAACTTTGCTCATGCACTTGCAAAATTTGCACAGACGTGCTGCTGCCATATTTATTTATAATTATACTTCTATTGCACTAGCGATTACACTTAGAACCATAAAAACTACCTCAAATGCACACAGCAGGGACAACCACAATCAGAGTTGTCTTGCTTTGTCTCGTACTGTTGGATTGTCTTGTCACACGCTGCTACTTATGTCTTGTCTTGGGGTACTCTTACCATACCTGATTTTTCGTATTTAGTTTTAGTTTTTAGTTTAGCAACACTAGGCAAATTAGCCCTAACATACAGCACATTACTATTGATAAGAATCTAGTTTTTAGGATTGTCTCGTCTTGCGCACCTGCGCTTTGTTATTGTACATGTAAAACGTAGAAGATAGTGAGAAACGCAATTTTGATTCCTTTGTATGTTAAGCACATGTGAAGATATTGACAATAAACCTGACTTTGACTTTGACTTGAACTCCAATAAGTCTAAACACAGTATTATGATTAGTATTGTGTTTATGGAATATGACTAAGGCAGCAAAATCCACCCGTGAATAAATACCCGAAAAAAAACCAAACAAACACAAAAACATGTCTTTGGCATTGCATGAATTGACTCATTTAATGCCAGGGTTGTATTTTCAAGGTTTTTTTTAAAATCCAGACATTCAATCCCAGATACTTAAGTATCGATTTAATACTTATTGATCTGGGATTTAATGACCTTAATGTACTTAAGTATTGATTTAATACTTAAAGTATCTGGGATTTCATGTCCAGACTCTTAAAAAAAAAAACGTGAAAACACGTCCCTGGCATTGAATGAGTAAAGCACAGTGCCATCTGCTGGCAGTTGGCAGAATTTCCTGCTGTCCAATACGTCCACCACATGTTCAAGCATGTGAACTTTTCCACTCTACTCACATTAACAACAAAACGAGGCACAGGTGCTGCAGCACTGGCTGGGAGCAGAATGATTTCTGCATGTGTGAATATCTGACAGAATTGCGAAGCGTTCCAAAGCATCTTAAACACGGACGAGCGCCACGCTAAGTCACATATCCATTTCCTTCATTGCACCCAAGATGACATCCTCTAACATGCTCCGTTCTGCTCCAACATAACACACTAATGACAGCAGCGGCACAAGTTCATTCAACTTTAGGCTAGCGTTATCAGGAGAGCTGCTGACTGACTCTGGGATTCATTTTCTTGGTAGATAGCACAAGGGGAAAACTCATTCCTAACAGTACGCAGTTGGCCTATTTTACATGCAAATATGGAACGATATGGATGCCAAAAGCTGTTTAATACGAGCTGGTCAGCTCCGTTATGGATTATGATGGGGATTTACAAGCTCATGGTACAAGACAAAAACAGCGATGCCACTCAATGCAGCCACAGTATTGCTTACCTTTTCATCATTTTCTCCCCACATTAATTATTTATCTTTTTACCATGCAATATATATATATATATATATATATATATATATATATATATATATATATATATATATATATATATATATATATATATATATATATATATTGATTTTTACTAAATAGTAATGATTCTAATTAACAAAATAAATACATATTGAGTTAAAAACTACAATGACAATGACAGAAAAAAAGTACATAGATTTATTCATTATATATATATATATATATATATATATATATATATATATATATATATATATATATATATATATATATATTTAATTTTTTTTTTTAGAGATATAAGAAAACACAAACACAACTATCTTTACCTTGATTTTCTTACGCATACTTTCCTGCCTGTCATAGCACTTTTTAAGATTGTGTTCATAGCAATGCTATATATATATATATATATATATATATATATATATATATATATATATATATATATAAAAAATTATTAGTATTACAGTATTTTGGAATATACAGGAATATACAGGAATATACAGGAATTTGAACTTATATTCATAACAGTGACCATAATTATTATTGTGATTTTGGTTACAGCTACTGCAGCTAACTATCATAACAACTATTTTCTTATTAATTATTATTATTTTTGTTGTTGTTGTCGTCGTCATTGTTGTGTAGTAATAGTAACCATTATCACAATAATAATTATGAGCACAATAATGAATATAAAATGCATTCCTTTTGACCTTTTATTGATCTTAGTCTGATTTTAATTTTTATGCCTTTTTATTTTTATCGTTTGTGTAGTCTTGGTTAATGGCACTCTATTACTATCACTCCTGTTACTACATATACCTCAGAACAAGAGTAAAATATGAACTAAATCAATCCCGAAGACATATATTTTTTTTTTATGTAGCTTCCAAAAGTCTAGACATTCAATCTTGGGTACTTTATTGTATTTATTTGTTAATCTTTTTTTCAGGTGTGAGGGTAAAGTAGGGTCAAAAAATGGTTTGCACGGAATGAGTTGATTTGGAGAATTGATATGCATGTATTGACACCTAAATGAGCTAATAACGCTTCATCTAGTGGTATGTTTTATACAGAAGCAATAAAGAAACAATGAAAACTCTCAAAATGCTAAACTTAGGCGGCATTGATATAAATAGAGCGTCACATAAAATACAGGCAGTGGATCAAAGGTGATAAGCTATAAAAGACATCAAAGCTGGAGGTATAAGAGCAACCACAAAGCCACACAAATGCAAATCACGCTATCATTTTTTTAAAGGCGTCATTAATTTAAAGAGAGAGCGCGACGCAGCCAAATAAAAGTTGAAAAGTTTCAAGCCGAAAGCATGTAAAGCCCATTTAGCGGTGCTCACTCACCAGCCCTGAAGCGAAGAAGACCACCAGGAGCGCCAAGCAGGTTCCCATGACGATGAGCAGCAGGAAGACGATGAGCGGATGCTGCTGGCTCATCCTGTAGTAGGACTCGTAGAGCCAGTCCTGCCGCTTCTCACCCTGGGCGCAAGCCTCACCTCCCTGGAAGCCCGGGCAGCCCTCGGCCCCCGGGGCTTCAGGCCCCTCGCCGCCCTCGGCCCCATCACTCTTCTCCAGCAGGTAGCGTCCTCGGGTCCACAGAGCCTCTTCCCACATGGGTGCACGCCTCCGGGGGGCAAAGAAGTTTGGCTTGGATGGGACTGGCGTGCAGATGAGCGGATGGAGACGCAGGCGCTTCCTCACCCCCCGGGGATTCCCTCACATCCTCTCAGGACAGCATTAGCGAGCCTCTTGTGGGCTCCTGGCCCCTCGCTGCTCGGCGTCGTCTCTGGCTTGAGGCGTGCTACTCGGTCGAGGTGCAGATGAGGACTGGGAGGGAGCGACTGTGTGGAGCTGCAAGGGAGGGGAACAAATAAAGAGTGTGAAAGGGAGAGAGGGGATGTGGTGGGGGAGAGATTGTGAACGTGCGAGTGGAGTCCTGAAAGACGTAAGGAAGGGGGAGGAATAGACGATGGTGTGAAACTGGACGAAGATTACAGTGTGTGTGTGTGTGTGTGTGTATTTATGGAAAAAAAACCCTTTGACAATGAGTGGGTGAGGCTGGTTGTACCAGCTGTGTTCAAGTACAAAGGTGGGAAAAGTACTCACAGTCTGTACTCCACTCATTTAATAGCAAAGACATATTTTTACAATTTTCTTTTAAGTGTCTAAACATTCCATCCCAGGTACTTTATTTATATTTTTACCGTTTTTCTTGTATTTTGTCAAAGCAGCCTCTAAACGTAGCTGGTACTAAAAAATGATGTACGAAAGAAATCATAAGATAATTAAGTACAAGAGTGATTGATTACTTTGAGTAAATAAGTACTCAAGTTAACACTTTACAAAAGTATTAAATTACTTTAAGGTTAGTAGTTAATTACTAGAGTATGACAAGTAATTAAATACTTTGGATACTAAGGTACTAAAGCAATCGTACTAAAGTACTTTAGTGCTTTATTGCCAGAAGTGACCAGTTACTTTAGTAACTGACTACCTAAAGTGCCGAAAGTAACACATTATTGTTAAAATAATTTAGTTTTTAGACCTTTCTTTAGACAAACACCAGGAAAAAAAAAAGTATGAATAAATACCTGGGATTGATTGTCTGGACTCTTTAAACAAAATGTCTTTGGGATGGAATGAGTTAAGTTAGAAGTACACTTATATGGCTGAAAAATCCAGCTTTGACTCCTTTGCTTAAGAGAAAAATAAACACACCGTATGAAATGTAGTCAGGTAAGTAGTCAAGTATACAGAGTACCAGTTTTGATCAACTCAAAAGCAAACTTTTGTTAGCTGAACTCCGCGTTTGGAAATTCACTTTGATGTTTGCAAAATGTAGTTAATTTCCGAATGCAGCTTGTGTTCTAAACCAATCAACAGCTGTGCTTGATATGTTTCAAGTTGGATTGCCCAAGTGCAGAGTGTGAGCAAAGACTTTTACGCTAAACCTAAAAGCTAGCTTGTATTACCTTAGGCTTTTATCTATCAAAACACTACAACCCATTGCTTAGCTCACATTGTGAACTCAATTGAAAAAAAAAGGCCAAATCAGCCACAAAGAACTGAAAAACGCTTCATTTTTTTTTAAGGTCACCGTGACTCATTCAATGCCAAGAATGTATTTTGACGTCTTATTTTGTTATTTTCTTTCCATTCGGTAGTGTAAGGGGAAGGTGTGGCGTCTCAAAATAGCCATCATTGTATGGATTGTATACTATTGTATTGGCATATAGAAGCCACAAGAAGGTGGCAAAACACCTAATATTAAGACGATAGGGCAAATCCATAATCATCAACTGTGATATTCAGTAGATTGTTTTTTTAGTTCTGTTTTTTTAGTTCAATGACATTAAATGAGGTCACAAACATTATCAGAAAATTGTGTAAGATTTAGACCGTTTTTCATTAAAAAGGAAAAAATTAGATGATTATAAATTTCAAAAACTTGCAAATAAATGTGTTCTTAATGACCAAAGGTATGTTTTAAATATAATTGTAGGTTGAGTTATCATTACATTATATTACTATTATAATATATTATATATAATATATTACTTTTATACTGCACTTCTCTGGAGGCTGCCATGTTTGTTATAACTACGAACAATGGTAAATGCAGCACCTCCTGCTGGCTGTCATGAAAAGCTGTCGAATCTTACACAATGTCCCTTTAAGTACAGTCATCAGACATCTCGTATTCATTGTGATTTACTTCCACTGCAGGATCAAGAATAGCGTGACAAGGCAGGGAAAAAGGGGGACAAACTGCCAACCTTATAAGATGAAAAGGGGGCTAAAAAGAATGGAGAGGAAGAGGAAAGGGAAACAAAGTCAGGAAGGTTAAAAAAAAATCCTCATCAGGAAGAGCGAGAGAGAGAGTGTGGTGGAGGAAGAAGAGCAGCGCTTCAAAAGGTGGGAAAATGTTGCTAATGAGGAAAAAGTTGAAGCGTGATGATAGCCGGTGTCAGACGAAAATTGGAATAGCATTCCTCAGAGTGCAGACCCGAGGCAGGGACGAACAAATTTTAACAAAAAGAAAAAAATAAATGAAGTAGTAGCTGTGTTCAGAATCCCTTGCTTTTCATTATATAGTCCCCTATATAACACCGTCCTTTCGCATCTCACTATTGCTTTACTATTTGCAGTACATTCTTCAAATGGATTTAAGAAAAATGTACAATTTTTTTCTTTTCAATATATTTCACAGCCATCTTAGTGTTTATCTACTAATATGCTGTTTTTTCTACTCAGGCAAACAATTCGGCACACTAGTAGAATGACTTAGAAAAACAGTGTCTGATTTTTTTTCCTGCTATTCCCAGTCTTATATGGTGATGTATATTCTTTATATTGAGCAGTGCTTCTTAACCTTTTTTGAAGTACCGAACCCCACTATTTTCATATGCGTATTAACCGAACCCTTTTTTAGTGAAAAATATGATTTTTTTTCAAATTGAAGTTTTTTACCGGTGCTGTTTCGAGTATCCGATTCACCGTCTTTAATGCATATGGTTTCACCAATGTTTGTGTGGCCTGCCCTGCTTTGTGATCATTAAGCAACTTTGTACGATGCTGTGAGGAACGGTTTGTTCATGGGTACGAGTCCAAGAGCAGGCAGAGTGGCATTTTAATCAAATCTGGCTCTTCACCTTGAATTCAGCAAGCGTTGTGTGCTTGTATTCCCCATCTCCATGTAGCTTCAAGCAGTGTTCTTTTAGTTTTGCCAGTGCAAGGCTAGAATTGCTCAACTCAGCATTCCAAGTCATACAGATAGGACACTGACTCCCATCACATTCTGTGATACATGTGAATCCATTTCGTATGTATTCGTTTTTTTTTTGCTCAACATAGTTAGAATATGGATTAAAATATTAAAGAAATCACACGACGTACTATCACGACAGTACCACGTTGATTACTACCGCAGCGGAGGCTCCGCAAACCCCTGGGATTCGATCGAGCCCAGGTTAAGAACCACTGCTCTAGAGTTTTCCTTTTCCAATAATTCTTCATACAAAGTTTATTAGTACAGCTAATAGATTTCAATTAGCGTTTCACCAAACTAGTAACATGTAAAGTGAAGCCATCCATAAGTGTGTATTCGAAAACACGAGGATACGTGAAGTCAATTCCAAGGTAATCCCATTCAACATTTGTTGAAAAACTTGAAAACAAAGGTCAAAATGTCAAAGGCTAGCAGATGCTAACAGAAGTCTGCAGGATCATGGGGTTAGGGTTAGGGCACTCATGTTTCACCTTAGTTCAACTCCACTCCCAAAGCAGTTAAACAACAAATGCTGATAATCCTCAATAAATAATCACAATTTCATAAGGAGCTTGATATGCTCTTCCTGGAAATCAGTCAATCTGTAGCTAAAAGTTTTCTGGACACTCAGCATCCAGCTGGTCACCGTAATGACTGTAACGAGCCCTAATCTATTAGCGCCGATTTGACTGATGAGCCAGATGCTGTCCTAAATCCCAGTGGTGGAGCGACGGAATCACACCGCTCTCAATCACACTTTGAAAATTCATAAATAAAATTCTGATTCTTTTTGGTTATTCTGTAAGGCGGAGTACAACTCTGCTTTTGTCCCTATAAAGCTAGCTAGTATTTATTATAGAGCAGCACACTGGAGAAGGATGGAGTCAAGCACAGTCATAATGGAACTTCTCTTGACAGTCTGCACTGGAATTGTGACACATTGATGGTATTTAACTGTGATCTATTAGACTGTAGCTATTACTCCCATGTTCTTCCGTCAAGAACAATGGGATGGGTCGATCTGCATACATTGTGTATCTTCCACTGCCTGCTGCCTTTTCTTGAATGAGCGTATGTCAGTTTGAGCTAATTGGGTCCGCCTTAATGCAGCAAAGACCATGTTAATGAACTGGCTGACACACACGCACACACACACAACACCCGTTCACGGGTGAGTGTGTCGGCAAGTGTGAGACAGTTTGAACTGTGACTCATGTTGCTTTATTCAACGTGTCCTTGTCTCGCTGTGTTAAGGGCTTTTCATGGGCCATTTTACTGAAATGAATAGACTCACATGGGCACATACACACACACGTACATGTTCATGAGACATATACAAACATTTTAACACATACATACATACATTCCCCCACACATACATTTGTACAGTTTAACACGTATCTACGGTTATATAGAGTAACACATACACAAGCACACATCTCGACTCACGGCCAAAAATTTGCTTTACAATAATATATTATAATTTAATGCAGCTCCGTTAGTTTAAAAATGACATTAGTGGAATATGAACTAAGCAGCAAAATCCATTCATTTTTAGCTATCTCTGGTGTCACATGCTGTCAGCTGAAAATTTACATCACAGTTGCTTGGCCTCAGGTAATGCCCAATCACGGCGCACCCGTTTTCGGAGTTAGATCATGTGACATTTGCAAGCCGAGTTATTATTGGTGTTTACCTGAGCTTTGAGTGACTGTGATGTCATTTTCAGGCGACAGCAAATGGCAAAATGGCCACCCCCAAATATGGATGCAAACTGTGGTTCTTCTCATATTCCACAAACACAATTTTTTTATTATGTAACTTCCCCTTTAAAAGCTGATAAATGGTCTCCAGAATACATGACTAACAAACTCGGAGCACAGACCTCCACCAAGGCAAAAGAAGTCAAACCAATGCCCTCCTGCAAATACAGGAATTTTTGCCACTGAATTACCTACCTCATTTCCAGTACAATCATTGCAAGCACATTGTCTTAAATGAGCCAGACCTAAATGCAATTGTCCCCTCCCCATGGCCTCCTTGGTTGAGGTAACAATGAACGATGTGCTTTGAAACCACATTCCGCCTACGTACTGAACGAGTGTTATGTTGCTATAAATAGAACTGGGAACACTATATAAGCTTTGTAAACCATGTCACAAACAGGTGCTGCGGTGCTGGTGCTGACCCTTATTTCCTCCCGCCTTCCCCACCACAACGCACACACGCACATGGGATTTTTTTCCATCATAGTGGGGACATCCCATTGACATAATGCATTTCCTAGCCTCTAACCCTAACCTTAACCATATGATAGTCATAGAATGCCTAATCCTAACCCTTACCATAACTTCAACCAAATGCAGCAAAAAATAAAAAATAAAAACACACACGCACCTATGCAACACACATACACACACACACACACACACGCACACACACACGCACACACACACACACACACACACACACACACACACACACACACACACACACACACACATAAAAGCAGTGACAGAATGGGATCACGTGGAGGAAGAGTGGCCTGAACATACTAATCCTGAATCAAACACCCTCCCACACAAAGTCACAGTGTCAGAATAAAGGACAAGGCGGCCAAGCGCATGTTTAGCGGGAGGAGGAAAGGAGGAGGCCTTCAAGTGGTGTTGGAACTTTTATATACACACACATGAAGTACGTTTATATGAATGTATATGTTTATACAATATACACATACTGTATATACAGTGGACCCCCGGTTTACGATATCCCAGCCTTACGTTTTATTTTAATTTTTGCACATTACGTGGCCCGCGGCATTATTTTGTCGCCTTTTTACACCATTTCTTTTGCCTTACGACACATCCAACATGGCAATCAGTGTGCGCGACAACATGGTGGTCAATGTGCTTTTATATGTCTATAAACAGATCACTGCTTTTGTCACTAAAATGCTGGTCTGCAATATATATATATATATATATATATATATATATATGGACACCGAGTGGCCCCCCTTGTTACAAGATTAATCCGTTCCGCGGTTGGGCTCGTAAGGCTGATTCACCATATGGCAGGCAATCCAACCCTAGGTTAAATAGCTAATGTGTTTAGAACCCCAGGTAAAAACATCAAAATTGATCATACATATTAAAAATTGGTGCAAAAATAGTATAGTAAGTGATATGTATACTGTATATATTATACAGCAGGTCCGCGGATCAACTGGTACCGGGCCGCGTGAGCTGCACCCGAAATAATGTTTTAGAGATGATTTAGTTTAATGCTACATGCACACCGAACGCACACTAGGCAAAAAAGCGGAGAGTTTTGTATTGTAGTCAATGGAGCTCGCGCGAATGCGCGTCGGGCAACGCGAATGGAGCGACGCGAATGGCCGTGCGCAGTCACGAGAAGCGAAATTTCGCCTTTTGCGTGAAGTGAAAAGTTCATGTAACTTTTTTCTCATTTCGCGACAGCCAATCAACTTCGGGAACATTCAACGGCTCACGCAGGGGGCAGGAATGAATCATGGCGGCCGCTTTGCGGCCGGGAGCGATGCCAGCTGAGCTTTCAATACGAAACAGAGCCAAGCAAGAGCACTCACCTGGCTTGTAGAAAGGCGGAAGCAAGAACTTGGGACAACTGGCATGTGCAGCGTTTGGTTCATTTAACAGCTGCTAAACCGTAGTTACTGTGCTAAGCTAACAATAGCGCAGCATTGTCAGCACAATATTTAGCACGGTCTCGGCCACTTGATTGCGACGTTGATATCACATACATAGTGAGAAGGATGATGTGGTTTTTAGAGCAGCCAGCAACACCCCCCCCCACCATCATAATGCTCTGCATCATAAATCTAAGGCATTGACCGGTTCATGGTGATCAAAAGTTTGGGGACCACTGATATACAGGTATATAATCAGAAAACATTATAAATAAAAATGATAGAAAGGATTTATTTTCCTTTGAGTGGCACTTTTTATTCCCATGATTCCCTAGTAAGGGTTGCCTAGGCTAGGCTAGCTTCGTATTTCTTGACTATCTCCAGCTTCGTTTCCGTATAAATCATCTTCTTACTCTAATATCACTAGCAATCTTAGGACCCATGGCTAACCCTATCAAGTTTGAATTAAGCAATAAAATGCACTAGAAATACAGTTTTGTAACCCCTCGCGATAGCAAGCTTTAACAACAAAGCTTTAACATTCTGCCATTTTGAAACGAGTGAGGCTGACCATTAGCTGCCCAGCATCTCCGTCATGTGACGGCAACAGAAAATAAGTGCAATTACCTAAAAACGCCTGCAGATGGCAACAAAAGAACACAAATACAGCCAACCCCCTAGGGTCATGAAAGTTGTCATGCTGGGAAAATACCGCAAAGGGGGGGGACGAAAAAAAATATTTAGTCCACATCGCAACATGAAAAAAAACCTAAGCCAGGGGCGCTGTAACACAGGGGTCCAACCTATATATATATATATATATATGTTTGTATATAAACACAGTATACCTACAGTATTTATTCCCAACTACGGACCTCTTTCAAATGGAAATTCTCAAAACTGAAAAAAAAAAACTAAACAAAACAAAAAAAATGCATTAGTGAATAACACAGAAAGTTCCCGCTCAGTATAGTGGAATTGTGTCTGCTCCTCCTTTTTCAAGCTAATATCATTGAATCCAAAACAGTGACATGTAAGTGACTCTGTATTGTTATTGTTTGGCTATAATTACAAAAGATTTTACTGTTATTCATTTAAGTCTTGGTGATCATGGCGTCCAAAAGAAAAAGAATGGTAATGACCGTGAAATGTATCCGATTGAACAAAGCAGGATGAAAAATAAAAAAACATTCAGGAGACAATTGGAGTCGAAAAAACTAAAATCTACGAGACTTTGAAAAGTCACGACTCCCTAGGATACTGGTCTGATATTGGTCGGCGTCACAGTCAAAACGGTCGCATGCTATGGACTGGATCGCATCTCAGTGCTTAAAATAACTATTTATCGTGCATTTTACTGCTTAATTCAAACTTGAATGGGTAAGCCATGGGTCCTGAGATGGCTAGTGATGTTAAAGGGAGACGTAAGAAGATGATTTCTATGGAAACAAAGCTGGAGATGAAGAAATGAAGCCAACACAGCAATTCAAAATAGACTCCTTTGTTCCCAAGATGGACAAAACTCAAGATTAAAAATAAAGTCCAGTATATGACACTGTGGTTAAGTACAGTAGTGTACTGTACTGTATTGGTGTTATTTTATAAAACAGTAGAGCTTTTGGACCATGCTTTTGCATTTTCCAGTTCATTTACTGTACATGTTCTGAATACTGCAGTTTTTGTTTAATAAACAGGTTTTGGACAAAATATTTTTGCATTTTATTGCTTGTGTTGTTACACACGTCCTTTATTTTGTTGACGTACTTGCACATTCACGCAGGGCATGTACCATTGTTTCCCACAAATGGAAATTCCATTAAAAGTAAAGATTGGATGACGCACATATAATTCCTTACAAGAGGGAGATTACATGATATATATCATGAGAAAAGGTGCTAACCAATTCTGTAAAATCTTGTTTCAAATAATGAAATGCATTTAAATCGTGGTGGAAAGGTTTTGAATTTAAAGATTCATTATTGGTGTCTGTACTGGTCATGCATCATATGATGCGGTGCGCATGCATGTGGATCTTGTGATCAATATGAAATTGCACTCCCATTTTCAGTCCCTATTTTTCCTCTTCTGGAGAACCAATTAAAGATTCTTCAGCTCCACTTTGCTCTGCACGCTTGTTAATAACGTGCTTTGCAGTCTACGCCGGACAAGAAGTAAGCTTATTACATTTTTGTTGTATTGGAAGTGAGAATGAGGAGAGCCAAGCAATGAGATGAAGTGTAAATCCTCGGAACACATGTACAGTAATTATTGGAGCGCTGCTCTATTGAGGGAAATGAGCCAATTGATGAGTAGAAATCTTTCTCAAGTGACGACCTTTGATTGAGCGCATTTGCTTTTACCATTGCTGATGAAAGATTTTTTTCCACATGCACTAGCTAATGTTAAATATGCAAATTCTACCTTGACTAATGTAATATTGTAATATGTTTCTTTGATTATTCTTAATTAGAAACATGATGGGTATCGGTTTCCATCACAAATATCGATACCTTAAAATATTGTCCCGATCTTGATACTTAGTATCACCACTCGTTCAACCTGAAAAGCTACCAGAATTTTAGGTCATTATCTAAACAACTGCTTAAAATTGCTTAGCAAAATTACTTAGACACGCTTAATTTATATAGCCATTTTTCAGCAACGACAAAATTACCAGAATATTTTGTCTGGATCTAATTTGATAATTATTGTAATTATTTCTATACAATTTAAAAATGCATTTTCCGTCTTGCTGCCAACTGAAAACGACATCATATACATTATTAAGGCTCAAGTGATAATGACCAATCAGGGCTCTGCTTGTGAACGCCATATATGCAATAACAAGACCAGTTTAATTTATATGCAATATTCATATTTTGTCCATTTTTTTCTGATAGTGTGCTGTGGGGTTTTCCAACGGAAAACTAGCTTATATGCCTTGGCTCAATACTGTACAATTTGGGAAAAGATGCTATAGACAGTGGCGCCACACGCTTGGGAAATCAGCAGAAATCAATGACATGTGTCTGACACAAAGGTCACAAACCGAAGTCACATTTGGATTGTTAATGACAGTATATGGGGGGGTTGATTTAAAAAGTAACTTGCGACCATGGAATTAGCGCTCGCACGCAAGCAGTTGAGTGTGCGCAGCTAATTACAGTCTGTGGACTGATGAGCTTGAAAATGAGCCCACCTTGATGAGGACAAAAAGGGTGTCATCGGCGGAGCTGCCGTCTGTGATTAAAGCACACGAAGATGGCCTATAAATGCAGCAATCAAGGAAGCACAACAACAAGAGGCTTCCGATTCCCCACTAGGACATCTTAGCATTTGCGCAAATGCTAAGGATCCGACTAATTCTTAACCAATCTTGTTTGAAACGTTTTAAGTACCGAGCATGTATGTACACAGACTTTAACCAGTTAGGTTGTGGTGTTAGAATTTAGTTAATTATTCCCATTAGGGCTTGTTTGTTAGCGTAAAAAATATCATGCTGGCATTTTCTTTAATTGGACAAGGCTATAGCCTGGCTAAATTAAGATTATCTTCTCATTTTAACACACGCCGTTTGAAGATGTAAAAGGGTGGCTCCAAAAGCAATATTTTCAGATTATGTAGACACGGTTTTGGCCTGAGCACAAAACAAAGGATTAGGTCAGATTTGCTTAGCATTTATTTTTAGAGTTGCTTAAATGGCAAACGCAGGGATTCACGCTCGTCTTAATTCTTTCGTTAATGTCGAAAGACATGCCACGGATGTGTACAATTTAAAGTACAGCATCTCACACACAAGTCTTTGACAATACATCAATTTTAACGTGTAAAACTACTAATTGAAAGAAGATATGCATCTATTTTTTCACACCACCTCAGTATGAAATATGCTTTGTTTTTTAGCACCAACTTTTGGCTAATTAGTTGGCATTTTTTTTTTTTTATAGGTTCATTTTGCTTTGAACACCCATTAATTAGTTTTTGTACATTTTAGTTCGCACAAATATATTTACCAAATCTATAATCATACTTAAATCATCAACAAAACCCCGCGTGAATGCGTTGTTTTATGTCTACATGGAAAAACGTTTACATTTGACAGAGGTGAAATGCTCACGTGTCGTGAAGCGACACTAAAAGTACAAGTGCCCCATCTGGTGGTCGAAAGAAAAATCACACTAAGTAATTTCAACATTCAGCATCCACAATAGACGAGACAGACTTGAGTTGCTAAAAAAAAAAAAAGTTAGCTGTATCCTACTAGTTGTCATTTTAACAAGAGCTGAAGATCAATTTTGATGAAAGCATGCCACAGAAGTCATATTAAGACATTTGATAACAGAAAAATATACTTACGTAAATAATTTACTCTTCATGTTTACTTTTGCAAAGTGTGGTTTTCTCCTATTTCAGAACAAACCATTAAATGGGTCATTTTTACTTGACTGTTGCAGTGAAGTAAAAAATCTCCAAGAAATACTTACCCCCGAGCAGCAATCAGTGGAATTTGGAAAGCTGATCGGCGTGCACATTCTAAGGTCTACATCATCATCCACAATGTCACAAAAAGTAGACAGCGAATGGAAGTTTTAAAATGTTTATTTAAAAAATAAAATAGAAAAAACATACATAAAAATGTCCAGAAAAACAGCCCCGAAACAAAAGCTGGCCAAGTGGTTTCTGGCTCTCAACTATCAGCCAGGTTGAGAATAACAGGGGGACAAGAGGGGGCCTGCTTCTCCAAAGAGGAGCCACACTTTTAAAACCCCTAGTCAAATTCTTAACAGGAAGGAGGTAACATTGCAGCTCCACGTACAATTTAAGGGCTGAATCTCAGCGGCCAGTTGAGCAATTCTGACCTGGTCCAACAAACTGCCAATTGCTTATTTCCAGGAACCGTTGTCTATGATTCTATCAGCTGATTCTAGGCCTTTTCAAAATAATAATTAGCCAAGGGTTTATCGATTATATAATCTTACATTTTCTCAAGGCTTGCCAGGAGTTAAGAAGTTATGACAAATCATGGCTAACAATTGTCCAATATGCTCAATAAGATGCAAGTATGTAACTCAAACCTTTGCATGACAAAACCAAAAGTCATTTTATTTGATATCAATACTTTAGAATCATTGGCTAATTAATCATTTATCAGATTTTTTTTTCCTGCCAAATTCATGAATTTGAAGCAGCCTCCAAAATTGGTCAGGCCCTACCAATTTCATCCTCGCTTCTTGGTAAAAGCAGATGTCAACATTGTTTTAAAATGTGACTTGTAGATGGAGGAAAAAGTCTGCCGTTCTAATGTAATTATAAAACATTTGAGAAAGGTGGCGGTAGAATCCATAATTCAAATTTGGCTCAGATCATGTACGTATATTCATGTTGGTGATCAGCTCATGATCTACCTTTTCATCTTGGGGTCAAATTGATGCTGGGCAGGGCAGTTGTGAAGTGCCGGGTCAGAGCTGCCTGGCGCTTTCCTTCCGTGAATGGAGAAACAAAACAAAAAAAAAAAAAAAAAAAAAAGGAAAGAAAAAGTTAAAATAGTGTAACTGCATTGAACATCAATGTAATGTAAAAAGCTCGTCTGATGCTGCAGGTTGCAGAGGGCAAGCCGCTCTCTGTCTGACTCCAAAAGCGTCCGAGACGTTCCACACGCGCACTAGACGAGGGTACACACTGCACAGACTCAGACCCCAAACACGGATGATAAAATTCCCCCCTTAAACTCCTTACATTTGGCAGTTACATGTACAAAACTAGAGTTTTTGAGACATCTCGGGAGTTTCATACTAATATAAGAGGATGGGGGTTGTGGTTCACACGCACACAGACATATACTCTCACACATACACAATACAAATTACTCCTGTCTAGTCCAATTTAGCACTGCTTGTCTTCGAAGAGTGGCGGGCGGGGGTTCAAATGCACATGACGGAGTCATTCACTTGCATAGAAATAACACTGGCGTGCGTTAGTAGTGTAGATGGTGAGTCACAGCCTTTGCTGCGTCCATTCCGTGAGCACACCGGGTAAACGGCAGAAGAAGAAGGGGAAAAAAAAAAAGGCATCGCAAACAATTAGTGGAAGTACCTGGCCATCAAATATAATACACAAGATTCCTAAATGGAATCAAAATATAATTCCCTTTAAATTGGGTCCTTGGATTAGGAGGACCGCATCCCAGCCCTCCCTCTCCCTTTTTTTCTTCCCAGGCCACAAATGGGAAGAAGCCCCTTACCGCTGGGCACTTTCTGGTGCTAGCCTGGGCACAAATTTACAGCGTCACACACCCACAGTCGCTCTCACGAGTCAGTCTAATCCCCACCTTGGTGGGGAAAAAATAATAATAAAGGAGAAAAAGGCAGTGATGGAAGAAATATGGCAGCAACAGCGTCCACGAAAAGACGATAGACAATCTTGAGGTTGCAAAAGCCAAAACACAATTACATCCTCTCACCGAGATATGCCTGCAGGGTGCAATTTTCCTGTCGCTTGCGTCCGGGATCGAAGAGCTGGGTGACCTTCCTCGGGGAGCGACGGGCTGGCCTGGTTTCGGAAGGAAAAATGTGAAGCCTACTGAGAAAAAGAGCTCCTCCGTAAAAGATGAGGAGGGGTCTTGGACCTGGGCTCCTTCTCACCAGAAATACTCAAAAAGGTTCTGTAAACAGAATGTAAAAACTCTACAAAAATAAAATAAACTGTATAAAAATGCCTCTGACATTTACACACTAAAAATTAAATAAGCATTTAGGTTTCCAAAAGAAAAAAAAATATATGTATATATATATTGCACAAAAAGAGGATGTGGAAAAAAAGCCTCGTAAGAGCTTTGCGAGGCTTGCGAAGGGCAACGGCGGCTCCTCACTCCAAAAACGAATCAAGACACGAGCTCTGGAAAGAGCTGGAACCAAGGGAAGCTAAACTACTGAGCGCAATGCAATACTGAAAAGCTACAAGGCGGTTGAACAAAAGGTCACGCAGAAGCAGAGCTGCGGGTTGCTTCATGTCGCGACCGCTCCGCTCGAGCGAAAACTGCTGGTCTCCGTGAGGGTGGGGGGAGGGGATGACCCGTCTCTATCTGCTGGGGCTGACCGGTAGGCTGTCCCTCTTCCGGCGCCGCCAAGTGTTCCGGTGGTACTGTGCGTGCGCGTGAGCGTGTCCACGGGTCGTCGCAATCGGGTTGGTGATGAGCGGCGGGTTGTGAAAGCCCTTCATGTTGAACTTGACGGTGTTCTGAGGAGAACATGGTGGGGTGTAGAAGGTAAGCCAGTCAGTTGTTTGCATGACAAAAGGAGAGTGGTGTTCCACTCAAACCTGGACTTCGAATCACTCCATTTTAAATGTTGTGCCCAAGGGCCACATTTGATTTTTAAAAATAAGAAAAAACAAAAAATGGAGGTTGCCACCTGCTCACTTTATGTTAAACTCTAAACTCAATTATTTTTTTAAACATCAACGAATACCTTTTAAAAACACATTTTGGCCCTTGATGTCAGTTGAAAATGACATCACATAAACTTGGTGCTCAGGTAATGACCAATCACAGCTCAGCTAGCAAATGTCACATGACCAAACTCAGAAAAGAGATGAGCTGTGATTTTTTCTTACTTGAGCAATTTTTTAGCAGACAAGTGACACCCCCCGAAATGGAAAAAAAACCAAGAGGATTTTGCTGCATAATTCATATCTCATAAACACTTTATGTTTCTTCTTTAGCATTTTCAGCTGTAATTTAATATTTTGTCTAGAATTAGATGATAAAGTTATTTTTCACAAACAATTAAGACTGGTAAAAACACCTTTTCCCACTTGTTGTCGACTGAAAATGACATGTCATATGCTCAGGCAAAGATCGATCACGCCTCATTTGTTTTCCGGGGTTTGGTCATGTGTCAGTCGCAAGCTGAGTTATGATTGGTTGTTACCTGAGTCCTGAGTGAATTTGGTGTCCTTTTCGGTTAACAGAAAAGGGCAAAATGTGTTTTCAAAATATATTAATTGTGCATGCACAATAATTCAGTTATGACAACAATTACAGACAAAATATATATTATATATATACAGTATATATATATATATACAGTATATATATATATATATATATATATATATATATATATACATATATACATATATATATATACATATATATACATATATATATATATACATATATATATATACATATATATACATATTGTGGCGGACACTAGGACCATGTCTCTCACCCAGTAGGCATGTCGCTATGATCCTTTGATGCTTTGAACCTGTTGGCTTTGTCTTTGCTGTTTTGGACTTTGTTGTATCAGTTTTGTGATGGCATGCGAAGAGTAAAGATCTCCACTAGCACAGCGACGCGTGGTTCCTTCGCTTCGCCACATTGGTGACCCCAGACATTAGAATGGGTGACCCCGGATGGGTCATCTTGCCATGTTATTATCCCAGACGTTAGAAAGTTTAGTCAGGCTGTTGGAGATGTAGTCTCGCCACATGGGTGACCCCAGACGTCAGAATGTTTCAGCGAGGAATCACCGCAGACGTCCCACATCGTGACATTCCTCCACCAGCCTACTATACGTCAGGTAATGCAGCAAGCTGGTACCACGTCAGCCAGCCAGCACCCCGACAAGGGTCCTCTCACCCGTCGCCCAGTCCCTTGGCGCACCAGGGATCGAGCCAGCCAGCAACAGGCTGGTACGGGCGCTGGTGAGAACGGCTGTGCAGTCCAATTTCGGAGTCCCTGGCCGTCGACCGGGATCTTCCAGCCGGGCGGCCTCATCTACTACCGATGTCCGTCCGGCCTCAGCAGTAGGCCTCCAGCCACCATCATTCAGCCGCCCCTCCGATTCACCGTGCCCGCAGGTATGGTCCGAGTATACATCGGAGCGGGTCAGCTGGGGTTGGTGCCGCAGCAGGTTCATGCCCAGGCACAGACTGGGACGCAGCCGCGACCGGCCGTCCTTTGGAAGCCACTGTGCCTGCCAGCATGCGGGTCAGCACTGCCACTCCGGCTCCTGCGGAACTTCAGAACATCCCTTTGCCAACGCTACCTCATGGTTTTCACGCTGAGCGTCTCACCCTCACTCCTGTCGCACCTGGGGCCCTGGTGTCACATACACCGCCCAGGACCGGACTCAGGGTGCCAGACTGGTGAATACCCTGTGGGGTTTTCCGTTATGCCTTTCTGGGTGTTCGGGGGGGAGCTGTGTGGCGGACACTAGGACCATGTCTCTCACCCAGTAGGCATGTCGCTATGATCCTTTGATGCTTTGAACCTGTTGGCTTTGTCTTTGCTGTTTTGGACTTTGTTGTATCAGTTTTGTGATGGCATGCGAAGAGTAAAGATCTCCACTAGCACAGCGACGCGTGGTTCCTTCGCTTCGCCACAATATATATATATATATACAGTATATATATATATATATATATATATATATATATATATATACACACAGCTAAAGATAGCAAAAATAAATATTCCCCTTAAAATGTTTGTTTTGCACATGTGTGAGAGTAAATGCTACTTAAAACAGGTTTGATGTTAGAGGTTTGACAATTGGACAAAATATTTCACTTCATAGTGTCTATTGGATATAAACGGCTAAATAAATAAAGTACAGTTATCCCTCGTTTTTCACGGTTAGTTGGGACCAGTACCCCCCGCGATAAATGAAAACCGCTATATACACCGACACCCCCCCCCCCACACACACACACACAGAATTAAAAAAAATACGTTTGTTGGTTTTTTTTTTAATGTGAAAAGTCTTCATTCTATGCATAATTAAGACAAACATTACTGCAGTACTGTACTGTACAATTATTTACTTAAATCTTAAATGATCAAACCTTATACACTAACTGAACAGTAGTTACCACTTTCCATCTTTTGAACTCTCGCGAGCAGCTGCCTGTACATCGAATTAAAGTGAAGCCTCATATATCTTAACAATACACTTGAAATTTTCATTTATTACAACAGAAATCTAGGTAAAAGTCAGATTTCCAAAGCTGTGCATATCTTCGTTGCTGTCTATGTAGGCACACAGATGGGTGTGTGCGTTCACTCTCAGTACACCTATGAGTCACGTGATCAGGAGCTCCAGGAGACCAAATTGTCAATCGACGTGCTTACTAGCACATTCGTAACGTGTGTGCATGTGTGCTGACCTGAGCTGAGCGCACACAGGCGGTTACAGGAAAGACGATAGCAAGCTTTGGGATCCTCTTGCCTTTTGTAATAAATTGGAATTTAAAGTGTAAACTCTATGTTTTAATCATGTTCGGGAAGCTTCCTGTTACTCAGTCTCATCGGATGTCCGAGGAAGTGCGAAACGTATTAGGCATGTGACTAGACACGGAAGACATGGAAAAGAGAGGGCATACCAGTACATTTACTGTATAAGGTTTAATCATTTAAGATTAAAGTAAATATGTGTACCGTAGTAGTAGTTTAACTTCCAAGGAGTGCCAGTGACACGTGCACTTATAGATAACTCGCCTATTTGGCACGTCTCTCTGCAATATAGTTTTTTTTTTTTCCTCCCTCCAAAAAGTCCGCGATAGGCGAGGCGCGAAGTAGCGAGGGATTATTGTAATCCCTTTCATCAGAATGCTCTATTTAGACCAGTGGAGTCACATAGAACAGTATATTGGAAAGTTTTTTTTTTTTTTTTTTTTACTTCCCATCAAAAATGATGACTGAGAAAATGGTGCTGGAGAATACCTTATGTGCGTGGCTGGAGTGGGAGCTGGGTGGAGGCTGGGGACTGCAAGGGGCGGGGGCAGTGGCTGGGGGGGCCAAGTGGAAGAAGGCGGGGATCCCGGTGTCGATACACACCTGTCTGCCAGGTATGCTGTGCATTGTGAGACCCCCAGGAAGTGAGGAGCGAGCCTGGCAAGGGAGATGATTAAAAATGACTCGCTGCTTTTCAGAATCCAATAAAAAGTATTAAAATGTTATTGCTGCTGTGTGTGTACCTGTGAGCCAGGAGGCAAGAGCAGATGGTGTCCTGCCATTCCTGGTTTGGCGGTGCCCATGCTAAATCCTGGAGGAAAAGCAAGTCCCAGTGGTGGGAATGACGCAAACGGTGGCAGAGGGGGCGGGGGCACCGGGCAGGGTGGGGCTGAATCCGAGTCCTGATGAATGGCACAAAAATCCAAGTTAGCACTTTCCAACAGAAGGTACTTTACATTTAATACAGAGGGATGTTTACAATTAATGACATTTATGTTTTTCTTTTCTTAATGTGTAAACAAAAACTTTTAGATGTTGTTCTCTCAAGTGTTTGCATGACTGCTGAAGAAATGTTTACAACTTTCTTCCAATATTACTGGTATTTGTAAATTCATTGGCCACACAGATGCACAACCAGCTGTTGGCTCTCGCCACCTCTGGCATGAGTGTGAAGCACCAGTGGGGATTCCTCCAGAACTCCGGAACAGTATCAACAAGAACGCAAGGCCGGCGTGAAAGTGCCATATAAGAAGAGGAAATGCAAACTTCCGTTCGAGCTATCAACATGGGAAACATTAGGTCGTTTGCAAATAAAAACAGACAAGCTCGGTTCATTGATAACATGGCTAGCTATACAAACTTCACTGACACCAATCTTTGGGACAGTGCTATGAACAAAAAAAATCTTTTTCTCAGACGGAACTTCAATTTTTGTCAATGAGAGGTGGAGCAATCTGGGAGACATTACAAAGAATGTCTGCACACAGGACATCAAATTGTTAACTGTAGGAATTCTATCTGCTGTGGGAATCTTTTTCTAAAACAACTGTGTACATTCCACCATCTGCTAATGAAGCAATGGCAAGTCAGTGACTTTATACAACTGTTACCAGGTTAAAGATCCTCCACTCAGAAGCTCCTATTATCATCAGCAGGGATTTTAATCATTATAGGCTAGCACTTAACCAATTTTAACCAGTATGGCTACTGCAATAAAAGAAAAACAAAAAAAGAACAAAACACATTGAACTAGTAGGAAAACACCAAGGACGCACAATCCTGCCACGCTTCCTCCACTTGGATTATCAAACCTCGATCTCAAACAGTTCACACCTCAGTATGTTTCTGTAGCACAAAAACACAATAGCTGTGAAAGGGGTAACAGGATGATCAAAACAAAAGTCTATCGTCAGGGGAGTGTCTATTGCTTTTTCAACATGTTGAGTACTCTACCCTCTGCTGTTCATCTTCCCATTGCCTTGACCACGCCCAATTGGCAACCTCCAAAATCCCTCACCTTGCTCTTGATTAACTTGTCCTCACAAGACAGCAGCAGTACCCACAAGTGGCTTAAATGTTTGAATGATTGGTTTTCATATGGAGGTACGTTGAGGCAATTCAAGGGTTGTGTGAAATTTTAACTTTGAAGGTATCAGTCATTTTAATTTAATGCTGTGACAGCAAGTTTTTTTTTTCTTTACAAGAGCAGATTAACTTGAACATGACACAACTTACTGCTATACTGTGTTATAGCAACGCCCTTGAAAAAAGGTTGCATTTACAGTATTTTATTTTGTTCATTAGATTACTTACATTGTCAGATCCAGAGAGTGAAGAGACAGAGGAGGCCGATGAGTGCTGCTGGGGACTGGAGATGGACATTGGTGAGTCGGCACTCTGGGGGGACACAGAGTCCCTCTGCTGCTCTTCTGACCCGACAGCACTGTCAAGTGCACAGCTGGGGTCCTGATCGGACACTGGTTCCTTGTGAATTGGCACTAAACATGAAAAATGAAGGTAATGCTGGAATATACGCAGAGCGAATCCCTGCCACATAACAATATTTGTTTTCACAGCATACAGGCATGTCTAAATTTCCAATTGCTCACCTTGAGTGTAATAAAATGATGCATTTTGCAGTTTTGATACTCCCACAGAGCAGAGAAAGCTCGACTATTACTTCTATATTCTTACTTCATGTATTGCTGGCGGGTCAGGTGTGTTAAATTAACAGTTGTTCAAAGGCATAAGTATTGTAACCCATCTATTTAAAAATCTTAGCCTGCCCAAAGTGTTTTGCATTTATGTTAGCATTAAGCTAACACTTTGCACATTTTCCATATTACGAGCTTTCACTGAACAACAAATAGTACTAAAAACAGATCTGAAAATTATTACCGCTGTTATCCACTCGAGCCAGATCCCTGCCCCCCCACTTTTTGATGATCCACTCCCTGTAGTCGATCACTTCCTGGGTCAACTTGATTATTCTTCCTAAGGTGCTACAAAGAGAAATGAGGGAAGAGTTACAGTGTGACAGTTTTATTTCTAATCACTCCCTTCTGTGAACTCAAGCCCCCAACCTTTCGGAGTCTTTGTTGGGATATGATTGGGCGAGCGGTGACACGGCGTGGCTGAGGACCGTGTAGGCGTAATCAAACACCTGTCTGACGTGCATGGCGCCGTATGAGCCCCTGCCGACATCATTGCCTGCATGGCGGGAAGTTGGCATGTTGCATAATGTTGCATTTGCAGCGGTTTTCATTCACTCAGTTGAAGATACATATACCTGGAAGCAATGGATCTTCGATGCAAAGCTTGGATGGCCTGTATCCGTTGGTCATGGCCATGTCGTCTTTGGCAATGTACGCGCCTCCATTTTTGATGCGGATCCCAGTTTTCAAGTAGTTAAAATTGCGACCGTATAACTCAAAAAACTCAATTAGCAGGACGCCCAAGTTCTCGCTGGGGTTCCTGGCATCGATGCGAGGATGAAGCTGAGGATAGATGCACCAAGAATTGACAGTTCATTCATTAAAGACAAAACTAACCATAAAACTAGTACTGAAGCTTGTCAATGAAAGTTATTATTGTGACTATGTACAAGAGCAACATTCCTCTTAATTAAACCATCTGAAAAAAAAAATTGCAAGTACCTGTAAGAAGCTAATGACCATAAGGATGAGGCAGTAAGAGCTTATTCCGCCTGTGAAGACTTCATTGAGATCTCTCTGTAGCAGAAACTGCTTCAGCACAAAAATCAGGTAAGGCAGCACTGGATACTTCTGAAAGTGGACAATGCAACACATGAGTGAATTGAAAATGATGAAGAGACTGAGTTTCAAGTCTGTAAAAAAGTTACACACACACTTTTAGATGTTTTTTGTTTTTATTGTGTGCTAAATTTAAATTTCACCTCAATGAACCACTTTGTCATCTTTTCGGTAATTGTTAATTATTCGCCAAATACAGCCTAAAAAATGTTGGTGCACCTGGCTTTTGTACTGGCAGACCCAATAAAAATAGTGGGATGCAACAGTGCCAATATTTTTTTTGAAAAAGAAAAAAAATCGAGCCCTGAATAACTCTTTCACTCTCCCCTTTTTCCCCTTGTCAGAAATCCTTGATGCACCTAAATGTCACATTGGGCTGAAAAAACTTGTAGTCTTGTTTCCACACCTATGATTAAAATCAATATATTTATGAGGCTCCCTAGAAATGTTCTAATGCACTATGTTAAAAACCCAGCAGGCATGTAGACAGGAATTACAAACATTCGTGTTCTTTTTCCAATTGCAAAGATTGCAAAAGACTGTTGCGCATTGTGTGTGTGTCTGGCTTGACTGACTTTACAAAAGGCTTCAAAGAGGTGAGAACCAGACTGGAAGCTGCATAAGAGGAAGCCCGACTCCCCTATCTGCCCTCCGATAAGACTGCAGTAGAGCCTCACTCCCTGGCAAATTAACAATGTGGCCGCTCGCAGGGATTTGATTGAGTGCGGCTGTCAGCGGCAGGCTTTCAAGCCGCGACATGCAATCCCGGCAGAACGGGCGACGCAACATAAACAAAGGAACAAAAGCCAAAGGATGACATCTTGCTGGAAACTCAGCACCTGGAATTCCTGGGTTGTGTTGGCTAAAACAAGCATGACTAAATCGGGCAGACACGCGCCCTCAGGAGGAGAGACGGTCGGAGTACATTAAGCAGGAGCACAAAATCTGGGTCTGATTCCAGAATGAGGCAAAGTGAGTCAAGTGTAATGCTTTGAAGTGCTGGCCGGCAACAGTACACAGAGGGGAATTTCCAAACTTCTATATTTAGATGCCTCTCTAAAACAGTAATTATGCGACTCCACTGGCGCTCTGTTTGATTTAACTGGGGGGAAAATGTCAACAACTAAACTTGGGAGTTCAAACCGTCAGTCAGCAAATCTTATGATGCTTCAGATTGGCTGCTCAGTTCAATAGGAACATTGTGCTTTACCAACATACTTTTTTTTCCTTTTTTTTTCTTTTAACCCAGCAAATGGTAACATGAACATGGAAGAATAGATGTGCCAACGCCACTTTTTCCCCCCAAAGTACCTACATTTGAGTAGAATAGGATAGAACACATTAGTTCATTTTTAATTAGTGCAGGGGTTTTTAACTTAGGTTCTAACTTACTAACTTAGGTTCAACTGAACCCCTGGGGTTTGATGAGTCTGTTTGAGTTTTGTCAGAGGTCTGGCCACACATATTGTTGATGTGTGTGCTTCCACAAAAGTTCTTTTGCAGCATTTTAATATTATATTTTATTAAGTGTATGATTCTGTGAATGTGTGTATAAAATTTTAGGCGTTCCATACCGCCAACAAGGTTAAGAACCACCGCTTTGTTGTCAGTGTATTGCTGATATACAACAAAATTGGGAGCGATGCTCCGATTGGTGTATATAGCAGAGGCTAAAGGCTTCAAAGACCGAACGTTGAAATACTGCGCATTATAGATAAATGGCGAAGGCACAAGGGGGCGCTGTACCATGATGTGATGCCTGAGTTCTCTGGGGGGGGGGGGGGGGGGGGGGTGCTATTATGCTGTGCAGAGTTTTGTCTCATTGACAATCAGCCGCGCTTCACTTTTGTTAGTGCACTTCTCTTTTAACGTGTTTTTTTTTGTCTACTTGTGGTTCTCGATTTGTAGTTGTTTTTTCTTTGCAGATCATTTTCTTTTGTTTTTTTTTCCTTTCGAAATGTTTTTTTGTTTGCTATTAATTTTCATCTTCACTTTTTTGTTTGTGATTCCTTATTTGTAGATGTGTCGCATTTTGCAATGTGGTTTTTGCTTGTGAATTATTTTATTTGTTCATGTTTTTGTTTGCTTTGTTTGCAGCAGAAAGAAACGGATAGTGTTCCTGTATGATATAACAATGTGACAGCATCTCACCTGAACATAATCTTTAATGAAGCTTGCCGCCTTGACACCAGTTTCCACGTTGAAGCTGATGTCCACTTTCACCTCAGTCTCCTGGTCTGTTAGCTTGATGATTGGCACCTGTAAAACGCCAAGTGTAGTGTATGTGTCAGGAACTGATCATAATGACATTCAAAGTGTGTGCGTAGCCCTAAATAGCTAACACAAAAGAGACAGATTAGCGTTTTCAGTCGTCTTCTAACAGCAACTCCTCTCACCAGCTATTTTTATGAAACTACCTGCCAACAGGGTTGTCCGCACGCAAACAGATGGGGGACACCAATTATTTTTGCTAGTTTAGTGCGCCTCTTCTCCACTCCTCTTAAAACAGATAAAGGAGTGATGGCGCCAACGCTTTAGATTTTTGGCTGACCACTTGAAGTCTAAAAAAAGGCTTTTTTAGGGACACATAAAAAGTGGTGCCAAGTTGTGAATTGGCAGAGCTTCTTCCACTTCCCCGCAACGCTACTCATTAGAAGGAGCCTCCTTTGCTTCTACAATGTGAAAATATTTGAAAAAGCATGAACAAATTTTTATGTATTCTGATTTTAATCACACCAGGAACAGTTTCAAGTGATTGCTTAGAACAGTGGTTCTCATATGTGGGTTTGCGAATGATCTTCCAGAGTATGTGAGATTTTAACCGGGTTTCTATGGGTATTGGCAAATTCATGCTTTTTAATGTTAGAAATTAAGAGCACATTGATTGGAACATGAAGTAACATTTCTAAATTGTGTTGTAGTGACTCCGTTGTAAGACACTTTTACCAAGTTTTACAGGCACAATTTTTTTCTGCTAATCATTTGCCTTGATCGATCGTCAGGGGTTGCTGAATAATATATGCCAAGAGATACCAGTACAAATCTAGTTAAGGTGTAGTTGGCTGAAAAAATATTTCACAGGGGAATACATTATTCCAAAAAAGTGTGAAAATCACTGGCTTAAATACTCACAGTAGCTTTGTCCAGCACTTTGATGGAGAAGGGCTCGGCAACGTTGTGCTTGCGAAGAGCCTGCTCCAACTCTTGCAGTGGGGGACGTTCCCACTTTCCAAACACCACCAAGTCAATGTCGCTAAGGCGAGAGGAAAAGTCACATTCCAAGTCAAAACAACGGATGGGGGGGAAAAAAAACACACACACACACGGGTTACAGTGCCTCATTGACAGATTCATGTGTGAGTCTCTCTTGCCTTGTTGGAAGGTACAATCCTGTACTGAAGCTGCCAAATATTTGGACCTACAAATGCAGAAACATGAAGAAAAATTACGACAGCCCATTAGTCATGTGTTCTAGTTCTGTTGTCATGTTGACAGACATGCTACGTAAGTGGGGCCATTAATCTGTCCTGCACATGGAGAAACTCTCCTTAGTTTGAGGCCAACAATGGCTGCCTTTAAAAAATAAATAAATAAATAAAACCCACACACATTCAACATTTTCAATGAACCATTGGTATTACATAACTGCCCCATACGTGATAATGATTTACAGTCCATAATATCCAATTGAAATGTCCACACACTGTGGCACAATGCATTTCCGGGTTCCACTTGGGAGCTGGCCGACCGTGCCAAGTGGAGAGTGCTGCCAAACCAAGCAAACAATGGCGAGAAAAGAAATAGCTGCATTTCAGGCCGGCGAGAAGCGGCTCTCCAAAGAGGAGACTGAGTGGAGGTCCTTCCTTTAGCGTCTGGGAAATACGACGAAGCGGTCATTGCACAAAGACAGAGGGCGATTGATGGCAAGGACACAAACCGGACGACTGATAAGGAGCTTTGCCTGACAGCACATGTATATCAAAGGATGAAATAGTGTGACTTGTTTGGATTTTCTTTGAACAAAAACCCTATTGAAGATTGTGATTTACATCTGCAGTGGGCCACAGCTCCTTGATGATCCTCTCTATTCGGTTGACCACCTCTTTCCTCATTGCAGCTTCCTCGGGCCGTGGAGACATGAAGTTGTAGAAGTCCATCACCTCCTCGTGGAGCCTGAGCAACAAAAGTCAATATTAGTATTTGTGTAAAAGTGCAAATTGGAGATTCAAGTTATGCCAGTGGAACTTTCAAAGTATTACCAAAAAGTTGTAGGATTTGGAGTAAAACCACAACAATATGGAACATTTTGCAACCAAGGTCAGAATTTTGATGTTAAGCCAGTTCGGCTGCGATGTTTGTGTCTTATATTGATTTAATGATTACTGTACATTCAAATTAAATTTTCAAAAAAAAAATATTTAAGCTCTACTCAAAGGTTTGTATTATAGGTGTAACGATTAATTGGCAACTAATCACTTATCAAATTATTCAAGAATAGCATGCTCATTTTGAGACCAAAAATTGTACATATCCTTAGAATTTCAGCCTCTCGTTTGTATATAATCCATTTCTTTAGCCCTCTATAAAACAGACTATAAATACTATGAATCAAAATGAAGCCTTCACAAATACTAACATGTTTGCCTATTTTCTGACGTTACGGGCCACGCAAGTCACCAAATCAAAACAAAATATGGAAAGTGCATTCTTTGCACTGTCTACTGAAAAAAAAAGTCTCACATATTTTATTTGAAGGATGAAAATGTGATTTTTTTTTTAAACATGGTTAATCAACAAAATAGTCGACGGATTAATTCATTTAAAGAATACTCCTTAGTTGCAGCCTTACTTTGTAGACCATTTATACTAAACTCTATGTGTTCTTTTGTATTTTGTGGTAGCATTAAGCACAGATCCAGAGAAACTAGAAAATTAGTCCGTTTGTGGAACCAAAATAGTCTGGTCATTTTTTGTGTGTGTGACATAACGTTTCATCTAGACTGCAGCTGCAAAACATTCATTGAAGTGTGCGTTTTCTATACTGTATAAGTCACTATTTTGGTTAACTCCCAGTACAATGGAAATATGGTGCAGCAAAATGTAGCCGCAGACTCTGAAGACAAATTATACATTTGCATTTGTCAAAAAGAGAACCAGTAAAATGCAAGCACAGATGCACTTCAGAACATTAGCAGCACACATCAAATCGTCAATATGGCCGGAAAGTAATGCGATTCTTGAGGCCGAACAAAAAAAGACCCATATTTATGTCTTCAAGCATGATGTCAGAATTTTAAACTTGCAATAACATCTGATCTGAATTTAGTGTAGTGGGCATGCGAGGTGTATCGAGGCCATTTCAAACTCAAACACAAGTAAAAAGAAACTACTCTAGTCTAACATCAAAATGTTTGTATTAGGTACACAGCTGACCAACATTTTCACCGAAAAGTACGGACCTCGTTTCAGCCAGCATCAAAAGCATAATTGTACTCTAGTGTTGTGATTTAATTTTTACTTGGTTCCAGTGTGCCCGCGATCCACGTCAGTCTTAGTGGTTAAGATAATGGATGGATGGTAATGAAAGTCAGATATGACCTTCATTAGTCATATAGATTACTGAAGCAGTTGGTTATGTGAAGCAATGTTTCATACTGTCTTACATTGGTACATTTCTACTTTTACTTATTTTCCTTTTGGTGCGATCCAATTCGGAGAACAAGTTTCTATGACCTGCATTTGTATCTTCAACGACCAGTACCCAGCATTTGAGTACATGCAGACAGCCAGGTTAACAAATTATGTTATCAACTAGTGAGCTTGACTCTCACCGGGCGTCTTAATTAAATTTATTTCAGCATTCTGACTGTTGACCGTTATCACGTAACGGATTGTGGTCGCCTTTGGAGGTGGCACAGCACAACGACAAGATTTCTTAGCAGTCAAATGCCTTGGAACAGTGGGGCTCTGTTCCACCCCTGTGGCCGCTCATTTTTTTCTAAGAATGCATGCCATGGTGTCAGTGTGAAATACGGAACAGGGGGACTGTCACAATCAATTACTGAAGCCCTGCAGGACATTCAGTCAGTCCGCTTATGTGCCCACGCCTTGGTGAAAACATTCTGACAGCCAGCGAGCCAGACACTCATAAGTCGGACAGAGGCGCGTAAGTGTTGTACCACCCACCAAATATCTTTCCATTCAACCAAGGAAAAATTCAATGACTAACAGTGAAAAGACAAATACTAAATGTGCCCCTGAAGGCACCTAAACACAAAACAAAGGTGTAATTTACAAAAGCTACCCTGAGTGTACTGTATGGCTTGTTAGTATGGCCTTGAAATAGAATCTCATGTACAGTTGTACCGGTGAGACTGGATTACAAGCACATGCCTACCACAAATGAAACATTTACAACATGTTGATAAATCACTGCAATGTACAACATTGGTGCCAAAGTTTTTGGCAATGTTTAGCATGATTGATTACCTTCCACTAAGTTCCTTTCAAGTCGTTTGGAAAACAATGTTGTCCGTTTCTCCGCAGGAATGAAATTAAAGTCACAAAAACAGCTAAAGGGATGGAGTCTATTTTTTTTTTTAAACTATCTTCACTGTTGTCATTCAGTAGCAGGGTTGTAATTGAGCCTACCTTATATTTGTAGTTTAACACACAGATGTAACATTACATCCAATGTGGGTATCTAACAGTCTCTAGATAATTTACAGTCTTTTTTACATCGTGGTAAGACACCACATAACTCAACTGCCTTGTGTTACAGGCCAGATTTAATAAATATGAAGCACAGCTCAGAAAAAAAAAAACATGCAGTTGCATGTGTAAATATCAGTAATGACAAGTCATTCAAGAAATTTGTACATTTTAGTGAAATTTACACCAGGCCACATTCCCAAAATGTTTGTGTGTTTTAACAATAGTTGGTAAATAAACATTTCCATCCCAATTGCAGGACAGTTAGCCTATTTTGTATCCGTGAGAACCCAGATATATATAGAAGGTCTGGGCAATACATTGAATTAATTCAATTAATTGGTCAATTTAAAAATCAACTACAGTATTTGAGGTATTTAAGCAAGCTATGCACAAGCTAGCAATAGCTATTTCTTTTAAACAAGCTATGAATGTTTGTTAGAAAATATCAAGCTGTCTTTAATCATTGTGCACTATTTTGATCATTTTCTGCCACATCATCCTCGCAGTATTTCAGCCAATGGCACAGGTAGTGTGGCAACTAAAGCTTTGTCCTTTTGTCAACAACCTGGTTGAAAATTCAACTCGCTCGAATCATGTTTTCATTCGTTGCTTTCCCTTTGAAAGGATTGGACAAACTGGCGCAAAAGGGTTGGTTTTATTGCTCCGATTCTAATCGGTGACAAACGCAATAGTCCAGAATGACTGAAAAAAAGTAGAGATTTTTTTTATTGGACAAATCGTACATTCCTGATATGTAGTTATAGTCCCCCCCCCCAATCAATTACACATCTAGATGTATTAGTGTAATTACATTGAGTGGTTGAAGTAAAACAAATAACTAGATAAATAAAAACAACAGGTCACCTGGCGTTGTTGGGCTAACTCGGGAAGGGGGTTGTTGTTTCCATTAAAATGTGGCCAAGTTAAGAAAAGTTACTTCAACATTCAAGTTAGCAACTACTAGCCGAGCTCTTGGGGCAAAAATGTTTGTTTAAAGGTGTGTGTGTGTGTGTGTGTGTGTGTGTGTGAACTTTCCACCTCGAAATTAAATCATGTTAGGACTTGTGGGCTTCTGCATTTACGCAAGTAGCGTTAGCCGCCGATGCTATTCAGCAAAACAACTACGCCAATCTCGCTACGTACGGGCCTATTCAAACTAGAAAACTAGTATACCTGCCAATGTTTGTAACGCAACCCCCCGAAAAAGTGCCCAACGTACCCGAGAACTCCGGGGTTGTTCTTTCTCGTCTTCCAGGGCGTCCACATGCTCGTGTCGTTGCCATTAGTACAACTCGAAAGCAAGTAATTGACCCCGAAAGTGCTGGCCTTGTTGTCACTTTTCCTCCGGCCGGGATGGTGGTGGTGATGACGGTTTGCAGGAGGCACCTGGTGACTTTGAGCGCACAGCTGCTGAAAATTGAACACTTGACGACTGTGATGGATGAGCTGTTGGTGGTACCGGTTGTTGTCCGTGTTGTCACTCAGCGCGAAAAGCAGACCGACGTTTTTATTCCCAGCCGTGCTTCTCTCCAGCGGGCAGCCGGAGGGGGGGCTGTCCGCCGCTCGGGACTCCTGCTTCGGAGACACTGCCTTGCCTTCACCCGCGTCCGAGGCCGGGGTAAAAAAGTTGGAGAGCGCCATGCCTAGGGAAGATATCGCGGCCTCGTTCACACAAGCCGATCCGCCACCGTCGTTCGCGATGCTGTGATGGCCGCTGCCTCCTCCGCCGCCGCTGCCCAGGCTCTTGCTCGAGACCACGGCATTTTTCAATACGTCCAGCGCGGCGTAATTGACGCACTGGTTGTGGACGTGCTGAGCGGAGAGCGTCCGCACTCCCTGAGACATTTCCCAGACGTGCATCCATAAGGCGTTCGCCGGTCCTTTCTGTTCGGGCTGAATCCAAGCGACCCTCGGATCCATTCAACTTGGTTCTCCGATGACCCCCCTCCCACCCCACCAGCAAGTCCGTCGTGATGCCGCGCGCCGAGAGACGCCCCAACGCAGTCTCGGGGAGCACAAAAATTACGCGAAAAACCGAAATGGAACCATGAACGAGTAGCCCCTCAACACCGCTGGATAGGGGCAAAACGCTAATCTGATTTTTATTTGGATTCAATATGGCGTATTCGCTTCAAATCTTAGCGCATGCGCGTCGGGGGTGGGGGTGGAGGTGGGGGGGGGGGGGGGGGGGATCCTTACTCAACGACTACTGCGCCCACGCCTTCGGAAGCCCTCCGCAGGCCAACTGGGGTACTGCAACCATATTGAACTAAAAAAAACTTAAAATAAAAAAACGTTTTATTTCCTCCTCCACCGCATTACGATTGATTTTACACAGTAAATAGATTTAATACTTGTGATACAAATTTAAATATTGTTCGCGCGAAACTGGCTTCCCTTAAATATTTTACTACCACTCGGTATACACCATAACATATTTTATGTAGTATTATTTTAAATCACATCGTCAATTTAAATGATGTAGAATGTGCTGCCCTTCCCCCACTAAAATAGAAAGGCTCCAAATGTATAACAAAACAGCAGAATGTGGCAAATCTCTAGACCATAATTCATAACCAAATGCACATGAATGATGATAGAATATGAAATACTAATATGGGCCATAATCCCAAACTCTTTATATGCTGCTCACGTACACTGTTGGCCACTCAGTGAATACAAACCGAAACCATATATCGAGGTAGCCCCACTGAAAGACATCCATGCACAGCAGGTGCTGTCACGCATCACAAACCCCCACAGTAACAGCCATCTCCCTGCCTGCACGTTACGCCTCAACTATATGATGGAGGCGAGGCATAAAGCAAAACCTTCTGGGAAAGTGAGTATAATGCACACCATAAAAGGGGAGTGAAGGAGGAAGCCTCTTGCATAATGCCAAACCCAGCAGACCCCGGCTGCTCACGTGTACCATGTGACAGTCTGGGATAAAAAAAAAAAAAAAAAAAAAAAAGACCCTGAAGCAAACTATGTGTCAGATAGGATATGTGGCTCTCTTCTAACACACCCATGCAGGCATGCACACAGCTGCTGACTCCCACCGAGCAAACAGGAGCTTGCTTTCTCCTATCTTTAGCTTGATCTCAGGCTGCAGCATGGGTATCAAGAGCAGCAGGTTACAAGCCTTTCGCTGCGTGCTGTTTGCCAAGGCTGCTTGGCCTTAAATGTCATTGTTTAAGGGATTAACCACATCTGTAAGGACCAGACTGCATCTGATACAAGAGAGCAGCTTTAACAGGCGGAACCGTTCTGTACAAGTGCATGGTGGTAATGGATTCATGCAGTTTGACTTGAATCTACAGCATGTAGCGTGAATGCTAAGGAGGTCAAAAACATTCAATATAATGAATTTTCAATAAAACACAATGCTGCAGCTGAATGTATGTATGTATGTATGTATGTAGGTTTTTTCACAAGACAAATACCAAATAAATGTAGTTATATTAAGAAGTACTGCTGTCAATTCAGTGAGTGGTTCACAAGCTTTTTTCCCTTAAGTACCCCCTGTGAAATATGTTTTCAACCAAGTACCCCTTAATGCATTTTGGGGTTTAAAACAAACAAACAAAACACCCATGCCATCAGTGTCTGCTTTATTAAACTTTAGAACCTACCAAACTTCATTTGTATCGGGCCAAAAAAAAAAAAAACCCAACAACATGAAATGTCCTAATTTGGTTTATGAGAGAAATCTGTTATCAAAAAGGAATCTTTAATTATTAATATTTTTCCACAAAAAATATTCAACTGTTCTCAATAACAATTATAAATAAATATTTGTCCACAGAAAAAAATAAAGCATCTTTTTTGGGATTACAGTAGAGATTACTTCACAAAAATAAATGATTGACTTAAGTATTAATAAATATTTTTCCACAAAAAATAATTTTAAAAAGTGTCAAACCTGTTATCAGAAATTAATAATTATAAATAGATACTTGTCAACAAAAAATATTAAAGTCAAAGTGTCCTTTTAGGGGATTTCAGTAGAGACGTGTTCACAAGTCACGTGTAGTTAATTCAATAATTATTTTTTAATTATTTTTTCATGTTTGTTTGCTTTATTCAAAATCTCAAGTACCCCCATTTGAGAACCACTGATTTAAGTTAGCCAATATTTCCTTTGTGAGAATTAAAAAATAAAACACCTAGGGTACACGCCACAAATAGCCAAAATTAGTATAGAAGACAAAAATATAATCAAATGTTAAAAAATACTTATTCAATGCATTTTCTCCTCCCATATTCCAAAACGTTCTAGCTAGCTTAGCAGAAAACTAACACATTGGTAATGAAAACATTTTTGTTGGTGGCCACATGGTAGTTAGTGTTACTCAAAAAACTGTAATGTCTCTAAAAACAAATCATTAAAAAAAAAAAAAAAATCAATTAATATTAATGACACATACACGCGCAGTCCCATTTTATTGTTATGTTTTAGGTATCTTTAACAACAAATTAAATTTGAAAACCGATCATGAAAATAGTGGCGAGCCAATATTTGTGTAGTGTTTGTTCGCAGGTGTTTCATTCCTATAAATACCCGTAGGTAAACGAAATAGAGAATTGAACATTTGTTTCTTTTGTTAAAAAAATAAATACATAAAATCTATATTTGTAACTTCCGCGTTATAAGAAGGAAAAATATCAACAAAAATAGAGAGAGAGGTAATCCTGCATACTTATGGTCATAAATGACAATCCATGTGGTAGAGAGTTAACTTTTTAAAAAAACTAAAATTGCTCTTTATTTGATCTTAAACCTACAATAGAAAAAGTTATAAATTAATTTCCTCGAAAGCGTGAAGCTGTTATAACCGAGCTGCGATGCAGTGAGGGAACACTGTATACAACTATTGTTGAATTGAATAACATATTTGTTTTGATTACAAGTTCAATGCAATGCTACACTATTTAGTAATGAATAAGACTCACAATTTGCTTTTATTGGCTACTTAAAGTGTTGTGTTGGCCCAGATCTTGCCCCCAGGACTTGGGTTATATGCCAGTCCTCAAATTACGCTTATGTGTTAGAATGGTTGTTTGTAAGACTCAACAGTTGAACTGGCCAACTGATTATAGCCCTTCAAACATCGGCAAAAACTAATCGTCCAAATGGCAAATTACAGTAATTGAATACAAGCAACAATGTTGTTGCACATATATTTATAGCATATCCTTGAATGCTGCAAAAATATACCATCAAATTTCAAATTGGTAGATGCTCATTATGTGGACTTGCCATTCAAAATAAAGGAAATGTTATTTGTTCCAAACAATGCTTAAGTGAGCAATACAAGGAAGTTGAAAAAAATAATTTAATACAAATACCACCAAACAAACGGATAAATTATGACACACATTAAACTACGTGTTGGTAACGCAGATGACAAAGGTTAATGGACTTAGAACATCTTTAATTAAATGAATTGCGATTTGCAGAAAACATGTTATTTTATTCACTATGAAGGTTAATAATCAGTCGATTAATCAGAAATCTGTACTGTTTTTCTTCATTGGCTTCAAAAAATCCCTATCAGTCAGGCGCAAGTTGTTTTTTTCTTGTGCTTCAGTTCACCCATGACTCAAATGAGATTAAGCGCGATAGAAAACAGATCTTGGAAAAATGCTAAATTACTTAAAAACACATTGACATTCATTTATAAATGAAAGTAAACTTGCTAAGATGATGAGAATCAATGACGCAATTATTTGGATTTTTCCCAGTCAAGACCTCATTAAGCAACTGTGACAGAAGCTCAACAAATCAGATTGAGCATCTGTTACCCGCCCTTCTTTCTGCCATGCATGTTAAATCAACTGCTCCTTTTCAATCCTGCAGGCGATGTGGAGTGCAGAAATATGAATGCTGCATTTGGCGTCAAAGCATAAACCACATAATTGCTGGAGTAAATCTCCCCTCTTTGCGCCTGAAGACGTGTCGTATTACAGTCAGGCGTAATAGTGGTCATGTCATACAGTGGTACCACAAAAAATGGCTTCATTGGTGTTGACACAAAGGATGTTTCACATCACGTTCTTTTTAAAACACTCTCATACACATTTACTCTTGCGGTCAAAAGTTTGGAAATGCCTGCAAATTTGAAATAAACTTCTAGAAAAAGACAAGCCAATATTTTTTCATGTCAGTGATACGTAGTATTGAGCTACAATTTTTTTTAAAGATCTTAACGTATGTGTCCTCTGCTGACCTGTGCGAAGAGTTACAGGAAAAAAAATGCAGATGGCACTTGCTGTGGTGGAAGCTCAAGCTTCAATTTACTCTTTGCTCATTCCTGCCGCTAGTAAGTCACTAGTAAGTCATATACATAAGTGCTTCTCAATTATATTTTGCGAAGCCTAGGAAAGAGACACGCCCCAGCGCGACACACTGAAGGATTATTATCAATAAAAACTAATGAAAAAAAAACAACCTAAATCTAACTTTCAACAAAAAACTTCACACCCGCTCCCCACTTGACACACGGACTATGATTGAGATTATCATCTATAAAAACTAAGAAAAAAAAAAGTCTAAATCTAACAAAGTCAAATCTAACAAACTTTCAACAATTATTAGTTTGTTTGTTTTTTTACAGCTTTTATACATGTTACAACTTAGTCTAAAACAGAAAAAACACAAATGCATCAAAGTGCCTGAAACTGAAAAAAAAAACCCTTAAAATGACAAAAACAAAGCCTTTTGCCCGGGGTCATCCGCGCCCCTCCAGAGATTACCTCGCACTGTTTGAGAAGCACTGATGTACAGTAAATAGAGAATGCAGCTCCAGCCATGTTTTTTCTTCTGTTCTGCTTTTTTCGGTCCTCACCTTTCCTATGTAATCCAACACATATTATAAATTATACAGTTTGGGCTTTATTTGTGGAACTGGAGTCACCGGTGCAGTTTTCATTTTGTCTTTTTTTATGCCCGTGGAGTAAAAATCTATCTATCTATATCTATATATATCTATATATATATATATATATATATATATATATATATATATATATATATATATATATATATATATATATACACACACACACACACACGTGTGTATACACCCACACACACACAGTGGGCTGTTTGTTTCATTTAAACATTTATAACATTAACGAATTAATCTCATAAATATAGGATCTCGTATATATATATATATATATATATATATATATATATATATATATATATATATATATACACATATACATATACATATATATGTATATGTATATATACATTATATATACATCCCAAACCTATGTTAATTTGCTAATGCATGTAAAACCCCAGGTAAAAACATCAAAATTGTATATACAGTAAATATTAAAAAATCGGTATCAAAATAGTATAGTAAGTGCTACGTATGTATAATATACATATATACAATTAAAAAATATCATGAATGAAAAATATAGAAAGGATTTATTTACCTTTATGTGACAAGCTTGTTATGACCATATTCCCAAGTGAGGGTAGCCTCTTCCATTAAATCATCTTCTTCTCTCTTAAACATCACTAATAATCTTGGGACCCAGGGCTTACCCATTCAAGTTTGAATTAAGCAGTAAAATGCACAATAAATAGTTATTTTAAGCACTCAAGACACGATCCAGTCAGTAGCATGCCGCCATTTTGACAGTGACGCCGACCAATAGCAGACCGGTATCTTAGGGAGTCGTGACCCAGACCAATAGCAGACTAGCATCTGTGTGATGTGTTGCAGGACAGGCAGTTTGATGGGACCAGAAAATAAGAGCAATTACCTAAAAACGCCTGAAGATGGAGACAAGACAACACAATACAGATAACCATGGTCATGACAGTTGGTTTTGTCATAAAGCGGGAAATATACCATGAAGAAGGGACAACAATACGTTGGCGATCACATCGCAAGCTGAAAAAAATGTACGGCAGGAATGTTGTACCTCGGGGGTCCACTCTGTATCTATCTATATATATATATATATATATATATATATATATATATATATATATATATATATACACACACACACACACACACACACACATGTATATATATATAAATTTGAAAAGTGGGGGCACTAGTTTGCGGGTTTTCGGTCCCCATTAACCTTAAAAAATGAGGGATCACTATGTATCTCTCTCTCTCTCTCTCTCTCTCTCTCTCTCTCTCTCTCTCTCTCTCTCTCTCTCTCTCTCTCTCTCTCTCTCTCTCTCTCTCTCTATATATATATATATATATATATATATATATATATATATATATATATATATATATATATATATATATATACATATATATATATATATATATATATATATATATATGTGTGTGTGTATAATTAGAGAAGAAAAGCTCTTGTAAAGTGAACTCTCGACTAAACTGCTGTTCATTGTTTCTCACCTCAAAATATTGCAGGCCATTGTTTATGGGCTTTACAGTACATAGGCAGTTTAGAGCTGCAAACATTCAGTATAGTCCTGGAAAATTAGCAACCCTTCTGCAGAAAAGACAAATACAATAACGTGGGTCTACAATTAAACCCCCATAAAAGTCCATGTTCCCACAGAGAAGAGAGAATATATGGTTTAAATGAGTCTGAAAGCCTGGTAAAACAGTTGCCCCAAAATGACCTATCATACCATAATACATATTTTTACCTCGAGAATATTTTTTGCTGAAAAAAACAAAACAAAAATAACAAGGTTCACTATACCAAAAAAGGGATCAATGCCTTCCTTGTTTTTGGGTAGTCCTCAAATTTAGCAAGGTACCATCTGGAAAGAGCAAACAAACGAGTTGTTCTATTAATATTGCTTTAGAGCAAGGCATCTTCTGAGTGTGTTTATGTTCTTACTTGTGGTGGGCAAAAGCTCTGCTACTAAGGACCACTGCGGTGAAGATGGCAAAGGCCGTGCTGTGAACAGATTGGCCCGCCAGTGCGAAACCCGCCCACTCGGTCATCTCCCCTAAATAGTTGGCTGCCGATACATACTCGAACATTCCACCTGCGAAGGGCGCACATCAATGAGTACAAAAAATATTATCTGCCCCTAGAAACAGACTATTTTCAACAGGGCCACAAATAAGGTGTGTGAAATGTATTATAGTTCTTGATCCTATGGGTATTTGGACAAAAGAAACCTTATTGAAAAACATGATGGAAAAAAAAATCGTAAAATGACTTCTTTAATGATATAGAGGACTTGAAAGTAACAGATGTATGCCAGTCGTCACAAGCCAAAAGTATTTTTACCTCTGGGGATCTTATAGCCGCTCTCTCCAGGTCCCCTCAGTTTCCTCAGGATGTGGTCAGAGTGCAAATTTATTAGCCAGCCAAGTAGCCATAGCACAGAACCTGAAACAAACAAACAGAGGTGCTTAAGCAATCAATATGAATTGCACTAGAAAACCACTGTCATTAAAACTTCTCTGCCAAGTGCTAATCATAACCTAGCACAATAATAGTTTTCTCTCCAAAATAAATAATACATGCCTACCTGCGATGAAGCATGGAGTTGTCACCCAGTTAGCAGGATACTCTGCATAGTGGCTCAGATATCTGATCTGCATGTAGCCATTGTACGTGCAGAAAACAACAGCCAGGAAAAAGGAGAGGAATGGTGTCGGTTTTCCTCCTCGGATTAAAAATGGATATATGAGTGATCTAGAAAAGAAGGAGGTTAAAAATACAGTTTGTGTCGAAGCGATGCACGTGGTGGAAAGTCACGTGCACTAGTTTGTGTCGTACTGTATTTTGATCCCTGTATCTACTATTCTACTTTAGTTTTATTTTACCCCCACTCACTCACTTTTAGCCACAAGATGCCAGCAGACAGCACCACTGATATTTTTATACTATGACCAGCTTGACATTAAGTTTTTCATTGAGTATTGAGGTTCCTTAAAAATATCACCGACAACTGCATTTTAGCATTCATTCTACGTTTGCCAATAATTTTGCAGTAAAATAGATGAACACGATGTTGTGTTCAATTGTCCGAACCCAAGTGGGATTTCCGAAAGTTCACCTACCTCTGCGTATAGTGGCACACAAACATGGCAATGAGCAACTGATTGGCCAGCAGGGAGGTCTTCGCCGATGATGCCCACACTAACAGACATACGGGTACCAGGAACGCGGGCAGCTCCTGGACAAACCAGGCCAGCTTGGCATTAACCAGGAATCCGTATTTGCTCGAGGCGTACCTTCCGTACGACGCGTTCACAAACAATAGGCAAATAAACGTACACGCTGCCATTAAAATCATGAAGTAAGCCATACAGTCCAAAACGTATCGCTCTTCATCCGGAGAAGAAAACAACCCCGAAAGAAAACTGTCCATTATGGCGGTGTGTTGAGTTAAAGAGGTTAAAACAAACACACAAACAAACGAACAAACAATAAAGAAAAATTGTGTTTGTTGTACGAGAAGATACTAAACCGTATAACATGTGCCCAAACTTAGGCGGGGCTGCTACGGAGTCAACCAATCACATCGATGAACAGATATGGTTTACAATTCTTCATCCAATCAAATCGCGCGATGTTTCTTATGCCAATTGCGTAAGATACACCGCTGTAGTTACATAGAAAACACTCACATGCAATATTGACGCGTTCACTGCTACACACAAGACGCTGCTTTGTGGTTCAAAACTTAAACCATATTAATTGTGCCATCGTGATAGGCCAACGAAGACGTGGTTCAATCCCGAAACGATCTAACCTTATTGTTGCGTAAACGCAAATTAGCATTCAAAAATGTGGGTAGCCAGTACGGGGAAAATCCGGTACAACTGTCGTTTTGCGAAAAGTATAGTTGTTAAAATGAAACGTCAAGCACGCATAAAAGAAAACCAAAACGGTACGAGATTGATGTGAGCCTGCCTTCATACGTAACAACACTGACATCTGGCGGCATACTGAAGGTAAAGCAGGCAGAACCCCCCCAATTTTCGTCTATTTCAGTGGTTCTTAACCTTGTTGGAGGCACCAAACCACACCAGTTTCATATGCTCATTCACCGAACCCTTCTTTAGTAAAAAATAAAATGGTTTTTTTTTTATTGGTGCAAGAAATGAATTGTGCATTAATATCACCTTGTTCAAATAACAAAACCTAAACAGCGTATGGGAGGAAATCTCTGAGCAGGACGCTTTCAATGACTGTGCCCACTAACTGCAGACTAGACTGAGGGGTGCACCTCTGCGGCGGAGGCTCCGCCGAACCACTGAGACCGACTCACCGAACCCAGGTTAAGAAACACTGGTCTATTTAAATTTAAGTCACCTTGACTACCATAACAGATCTATCAAAAGCTGAAGAAATCACTTTTACAGCAACACAAATAGCGTTTTCAACACCTTTATTATTTTAGCGTAGTATCTTCACGGAATATTTTTCGATCATACCATTTTTTTTTTCGTTTTCCCATTTTTTTTATGTTCGTGTTTGTGTGACATGTTGAAAGTGTTTCTCGTCGCTCATTCATACCGTCGGTTTAAGTCGCGTCAAGTCACAGTTTACAAAGATGGGTCGCTTACAGAGGAAAAAAAATGGAAGGGAAAAAATGGAATAGAGAAAATAAATACAATTACAAAGAAATGAGAAGGACCAGAGCAAACAAGATGAGGGCTGGTCAGTGATGTCGCAAATACGAAAAGTTGTAGACAGACATTGTAAACATTTGAAGCATAGTACAACATTACATGCTGATGGACTTTTGATACAGATGGCAACACTTTCCCAGGACGGAAGACATAAAACGTCAGATTTTGGATTCCTCATGATTCCACCTAGAACATAACTTCCTGATTATTAGGCAGCTTTTTCCTTGACTTTTAAACCCGAAACAAAATGATCCAAAAATATATATTAGAATATCCCGCTCAGGAAAATGCTGAAAAAGGCTTCCCGTCGCCTATTTCTTGCCCATTTTTCCCACCGCATATTCCAAATGAGGCTTTTTGTCCACTTCGCAGAAGTGAATAGAATTGCATGTGAATCCCTGTCAATGTATCAAAACATACATATAATTAATACCTTTTCACGCAGGGGTGGGGGACCATTTCGCCTTTTAGAGTCCTCATGAGAAGACAAATGAAGCACCCATTAAACACAATGTTTCAATTATGTATTATATTTTTCGGGTGTTTTTCCAAGTTCCCCACTCCTGTTTGAATGTAAATCACCATTAAATTTCAATGTCAGATTTTTCTCAGCGTAGGAAAAAAAAAATCAAGTATGAGAGGAAGTAATGGTTGCCTTCAGAAGTGCCTGATTTTTGGACATTTATTGCAGTCTCGTGGGTTGGGGTTGACTTGAGTGATCGACTCCCTTGACAGTAAACGGGAGCTGATCAATAGCAAGAGAGGGACTTTGAATGGAAACATCACAGCCTTCGATTTGGGAAAAGGAACTTTGGTAAACGAAAAGGTCAAGTACCTGAAATTCTCCACTTGCATGGCCATGTGAAATCGATTTTCCGCAGCTTGACTAAAAGCACAGTGAAACCCATTTGCAGACGAATAAACTGGAGAAAGCAGTTAAATGCATCAAGACCAAATATGGACACTTCTTAATCAGGCGCCCACAGAAAAGAAAGCCACCATTTGTTTTTTAACAATGGCAAAATAACATTGAAAAAAAGGTAAGGAAAATAACAGAGCAGCAATTAGTTTTTTTGTTTTTTTTTTTTTTTGCACAGTATGTGCACATTCAAGTAAATAAAAGATATAATATATATTTATATATAAAAAGAAAAAAAATCTAGAGGTCAACGACGCAAGAATATCCAGTCTTTGTTGGTCGGATTGGCACTTTTGTGAATAGGAGTGCAGTTTTGCGGAATATAAATATATCTTCCTGGGTTTTTTTTTTCTCTCTTAACAATACTTAGCACACACTGTAAAATAATTGCAACGAAAATGAAGACTCCAAATCCTGCTACACGCATCTGTCATGTAGGGGAAAAATGTTGATGCTCATTTATTGATGTGCTTTCATTTTCTTGAGTTTCCCACTCCTGCTGCACAGCATATAAATATATATATTTTTTTATATGGGAGAGAATCTCAAAAGAGTCTGCGATTGAGTGGTGCTCTTATAAATGAAAAGGCAATCACTAGCGTTGGAGAGTCGTCCTTGTCCGTCCACAGAACACACAAGCTCAGGGACTCTGATGAGGGACAAAGTCAGAGTCGAGGCAAGCTCTTCTTCACATGGTGCCGCTCAGTCAAAACATCATTCGAGCCCAACGCTACTTCTTGCATGCCGGACCCCCACGTCAGCAATTACGCGGCTCATTTAAACCATCCAAAAGTCACAGTGGCTACAAGCAATGGCTTTAAAAAAAAAAAAAAAAAAGCTTGCATGTGTTATTTGATGTGTCATACACTATTATGAAAAAGTTAGAAGTCAGAAAATTAAGTTAAGTAAATTGGCAGCAGTAATTATTACTTTGGTGCCATCAAGTGGCATTTTGGTGTTAAAGTGAATTTAGGAGCTTCATTGAGACAAAAGTAACCCTAATCTGCTATAAATCACTGTAGAATAAGATTTCTGCAGGAGCATCGCTGTAGCGTATTTTGTATTCGTATACATCCAAATCCCGTATCGATTATCAAACATTGGTAATCTGTCCGCTTTAGACGATGTAAGGAAAGAAATATTTGTCAACTTAGCATTTGCTTGCATAAGTATGAAGCCTGAAATTCACCCAAAATGACTGATTTAAATTCAGTGGGTGTCTTTGAGATTGCATTTGTGTATCATGTTACAAAAGACCCATGGAGCCATTTATTTTCTAATTTTTCAGCCTGAGTTGTGGCGGTTGTGATAGGAACACCTAAAATAAAATGTTAAAATAAAATGTTTACCAAGATAAAGAAAATGTTAAGGCCCTTAAAAGAGTCCTTAATTTGGAAGAAGAATAAACACAGCTATTCCCCGAGTGCTGTGGCGCTGTCCAAAATTATGTATTTTCAAACAAACATTGTGCTTTTTATGCTAAGGAATACTAGGGAGACTGGGGAACAAAATTGATTAGAAGTGAGCAAAAGAGATGTCATACGATGAAAATAAATTTCTCATTTACTTTGTGCACTTTTGACTGACTGTATCAACACAAAGAAAACAGGAGCAAAAAACCTTACAAGCAAAGTTGAGTAATTTCACGTTGATTTTTTTTTTTTTTAAAGCTTGCAAGTAGCCACTCATCTGTGTGATGTACAGTGTCTGCAGGTGTTGTATGCAAGTGTGTGTGCGTGCAAACAAATACATTAATAATCAATGCAAAAAAAAAAAAAAAAAAAACCCTATGGGACCACACGTTGAATGGCGGGCTGTCTGCAACGCATCCCATGGCCATGGGCTACACTAGAACCATGCAAATCTGACTCATCAGCGCCTTTGAAAAGCTATACTGTACATCCACTAGCACTATTTGGTACGTGACGGCACCACGACATGATCACGACTACTTCCTGCTTTGCGAGTGAGGCCCGGGATGTGCAGACAACCACAAAACCATGCACCTGCATGCAGCTGGAAAGCACAACTCGTAATTCTGGCCTTTACTGTAAATATTCGCTCGTCTTAAATATACAGAATTGCTTTCAATGCGGCCACCATGCCCAGATTTTTCCAAAGTTAGGTCACGTCACAATTCAAATGGAATTCTATTAATAACACAGCACGCGTTGGGACATTTAGAACGGCAACTAAACCACCCACGAGAAAAACGATTTTTTTTCTTTTTTTTTTTCTTTTCAATGCGTTGTGATTTCACCCAAAGCCTTTCATGACATTCTCCTACCTGCCCACACGCAAAAAAAGTATCCCAGGTGACACAGAGAAAAAAAAATGTTAATTCGTGATCAGAATCTGAAAACCCCTCCCACAGATTTCTCCAGTCAGCCTCTCTGACAAGTGCTTTCCATCCATAAAAGAAAATTATTTGCGATGGGGATGGTAATTGGGAAAATATACTCTGAAAGTACTTTTGTTTACTCGCACTGTCAAAATGTCAGGCTGACATCAAGGAGGTGAGCGGTTTTCCTCGAAAACATGAACGGAAATTAAAATGTCTCCAAATAATCATGCCTGCTTTGGAGCGAACCCCAAAGTGAGTGGCAGAAAAGTGTGTGTGTGTGTGTGTGTGTGTACATTGAAGTTGGGGTATGGTTGACCGAAAAACATCAAAAAACCCCACCCCTTCTCCCCAATCAATTGGGCAAGTGTGAACCTTAGCCTTAAAGTTGGAAGCCCTCCATGGGCGCCTCCTGCTGGGGGAAGAGGAACTGCTGGTTGTCCTGATCCACTTGAGGGGCCAGGCTGCTGTCCTCATCTTCCATCCCAAAGTAGTGCTCGATCAGGTCAAAGGCCTTCTGGTAGATCTCTTGGTTCTCATGACTCTGGAGGAATTCTATCTTGTCCAGACCTGAACAGCAGAAAGTTAAAAAAAAAAAAAAAACGTTAAACATTTTTGCAACTAAAACAATTGAACTGGATCACCTTATAGTGTATGATAGAGCATTGGGTTCACACTGGGAAAAAGGTGCTATGAGATCAGTTTTTATCCATTGAATATTGTCAATGTTTTAAAATAATGTGATGCAACATTGACAACAAATATTCTTTTTACATTAAACATCACCTAGTGCTGGCCAATTTCTAAAATTAGCGACATATTTAAACTGATCTTTCAAGTGTATCAGCAATGGATTCAGGGTTTGTTTTTTTTGTTTTTTTTTAATGGGAAAAACCAAATGGACAATAACAACAAAAGAAGTTACCTGGTTATTATTTCCAAAGTAAAATATACATTATCTGAAAATGTGTTTAACGCATATGGCAAAAAAAAAAAAAAAAAAAGACATGGGTCTTTCAATAAATCAGATTTTCAGGGTGTTCAATACATTAGAAATTTCCAGGCTTCACACAATAAGGATTGTGGAACCGATGATTTATCAGTGAGTTAAAAAAAAGAAAAAGAAAAAGTAACTGAGTATCAGCCAATCAGATGGCCCAATCTATCTTTTTTTTTTTTAACGCAACTTCTCATATACTGCACAGTCGACCACCCCCATTCACGTGGATTGAGACTTGCCCCAAATAACCAAGATTCTTGTATCATTTGTAACCCATTGAAATGCAATAGAAAAAAAAAAATCTGCCAAAACTGGTGATAAACATTCATTGCGTGGCAAATGCATTGAAAAAGGTCTTTTCAAATATTGGCAAAATTCCAAAACTAAAAAATAAAAATGAATAACTATGACTGTATATGCAAATAATCTTGCAGAATGGCAGCACAGAACATCTCACAAGTGGGAGATGTTGTCATCTCACAAGATGTGTTTGTTGTCATTCTTTCTTTATGGATCTTACCGATTACATCATTGATGGATCTGCAAATTATGACATTAAAATAAATCCCCAATTTTGCTCAAAATGCAAAATATCTGCATATAAAGTCCTACAATTCCCCAATGTGTTCCCATGTGTGAATGTAGTGGCCAGTACCGTAAGCTTCTTCGATGAGACTGCAGTAAGGATTGATGCCCGTGCCGTGGTTCTCTTGCTTGGCTTCTTGCTCGCCCAGTCGAAGGATGTTCTCGAGGCCGTTGAGGGCCACCTGGACAATCTTGGAGTCCATCACAGTGAGAAGATCACATAGCGGCTTGATGCAACCCAGGTTCACCAGATATCTAAAGTGCAGACAGGTGGGGTGTAAAGTCATGTTCATAAATTAACCCAATCATCAGGAATGTGAAATTAGCCTGGACCTGATCTGCTCTGGCGTTCCTCCAGAGGTGGCATTAGAGATGGCCCAGGCGGCCTCTTTCCTGGTTCGGAACTCTGCTTTTTGGAGAATCTCAATCAGCACTGGAAAGATGTTAGCGTCAATAACTGTCTGTAGGAGAGAAATAACAAACATATCAGAATTGGGACTCCAAATATTAGCAACAATGAGCTCGGCGGCCGTGTCCCACCTGGATCTGCGCACGGTTTCCGGCTGTGATGTTGGAGATGGTCCAGCATGCTTCTTTGCGAATGGACTCTTTGGCACTGCTCAGTAGGTGCAGCAGACAAGGAAGGGCGGAGCAGTTCAACACCACCTGCGCACAGCAATAACAAAATGAAACTCAGCTAAATGATCCAAACATTTTGCAAACCAAACAAAAGAAATCAATGAGATGCTTCTCAAACTTTTGGGGTCCCAAAGTTTATTTGCCTAACTGTTAAATGTGGACCCCAAAACTCTCACCTGTGTCTGGATATCATCTCCTGTCACAATGTTTCCTACAGCTCTCAAGGCAGGTGAGGCAACCTTATAGTCTGTGTGCCTGCAAACAAAAGGCGTTAAAACAAAAGACTGGGAAACGTGCCAGCAGGTCATGCCATGTCGCGGGCTTACATGAGCAGTTCGATGAGGCGCCTGCAGACACCGGAGTCTATGACCGCTTGGATTTTGTCGTTAGGGCCGTCAGAAAGGTAGGACAGTGCCCAGCAGGCATCAGCAAGCAGGTCTGGGTCACTGCTGAACAGAAGTCTGGAGAGCACCGGGAGACATGGCGACACCTAAAAGCACACAGCCAGAATTGATCTCAAATCAGGAACAATTATAGAAGACACAGAAGAAAAAAAAATGGTATAGCAACTAAACCAGTAGCTCAACACAGTAGTTAACTACAGTGAACTTAACTAAAGTTAACTTAGCATTTCCCTGCATACCGGTGCTTGATTCCTCCCCCATAATCCCACAATTTCATTTTTTGTCCTCAGGCCCAACTTCAGTCAAATATTAAAAGCATGAACTATGTTGAGGTTGATGAGCATCAATTGAACCCCATGTAGTACTTTGATGCAATCTAGTTGCCAAGGAACTATGTTGACGTGAGCAAAGTAGCCTTTTTTTTTTTTTTAAACAACCGAGGTAACTAAAGTATGAACCAAGGCATGATGCGGAACACTAAACTGTTAAATTTCACCCAATTTTATAAATATTACTCTAATACCATTTTTACCTTTGTAAAGTTACACTTTTTATTGACTAATAGTCATTGTAGTCCATAAAGTGTCTATCCGGCTCAGCGGTTCTCAAATATGGGTAGGTGCAGGCCTTTTATGGGGTCAGTGAAATTTTAACAGGCTTTCAGCAAATCAAATTCGATACTTTTTAAAGCTGTGATAGAATCGCAACATTATTCTTTTCAATTTCTTTGCTTTTCAAATTAGCAGCAAATGAATCAGAACATGAAGCAAAAATTGCTAAGACGTTTACCTTAATATTCTTTAGTTTGTTATGGATGTGGATTGTCATTAATGATACAATTTTCTGTTAGACGAGCCAGAAACATAATCAGCTGAGCCGTTGAATAAAATGCAGAGAGACACCACGGCAAATGCAGTTCCAAAGTTTAATAAATTAGACATGGATGGCATAGCACTGTTTTAAGTCCAGTTCAAAACATGCTTTGCGCTGGTGAGGGTGTACTTGGCCGAAAAAATATTTCACATGGGGGTACAGTATTGAAAGAGGTTGAAAAACATTCATCTAGCTGGTTGAGTGATTATTTTTTTCAATTATGCTTACCTTTTCAAAGGAAGGTGGAGGGTTTTTTCCTCTGCAGAGATTAGACAGGGCCCACACAGCATTCCTGATCATGGTCAGTCTAGCAGATTTCGTCAAGAGACTGCAACAGCAATGACAAGCAAATATTTGAGTTTAATTGTTGATATGTACATTTGCTGAGTTTAGACAAGGACTAATCGGCCATTTTACGTTAGTAGTGGTGGAAGGATGTTACAGTTCAGCACATAGTCCCTGCACAAGGCACTGTCTCCTGCGATATTCCCAAGAGCCCAAACAGCCTGAGGAACAAAAATAAATAAATTATGTGCTGTAAACATGGGGCAAAATGCAGTCACACAACACACCTGCTCCTGCACATCCTCAAATTCTGAATTCAGAAGCTCTATAAAGATGGGCACAGCTCCCGCTTCAATCACAGTCTTGGTCTGCATGGATGTGCCTGATGCAATGTTTGTCAGAGCCCAAGCGGCTTCGAACTGCAAAGACACACAGTCATATTCGTTCACCCAGAAAAACTCAGTCACCAAAAACATTTGTCAAACTGACCTGTAGTGTGCAGTTGCTGCTCATCTTAAGGAACTCCACAAACCTCTCCACGACTCCGCTTGTGTTTATAACCTCATCTATAGGCGGGTTAGGCTCTGAAATCAAATACAGGAAAAATGTGTTGAAACTATCTGTTGGCTCCAACTCAATGTGTGCCAAACAAGTTGGCCAATACCTTTGGAGAGAAGTTTCCTGAACTTTTGCGTGGTTGTGAGCTGGTGCTCGGGGTCTTCTGAGAACAGCATTTCAACCATGTCTCTTGTGATAACTCCCTCCTGCAACAACAGCGCAAGAAGAAAGTCTATGACATCAAATAGCACGACTATTGCTTTATCGTCAACCCAGAAAAAACTAAACTAAAGCCCAATAAATCTAATGCTCACTGTGATTGGTACGCTGAGGTGCGAGTCCACTAGGGGGCTCTCCAACATGGCTTCCTCTTCAGGGAGGACATCCACGTTCCTCCGTTTGCAAAGCTTGATTGAAAATGGAGACAACGTTTACCACTTCAAAACTGAAAGATGCAAACTACAAGGGGGTTAAAAAATTTTTCTTGGGATACCTGTTGTTCTCGTTTTTGTTTCCTCAGCTGGATGCCTTCCTCCTCTCTCCTGCGCCGCATTTCCTCGGGGTTCAACGCTTTATTCTTGTAGCGGTTCATGCGGTAGTTATTATCCTTGGCTGGACTGGCTGAGGGCTCTGTAAAGCCAAAGTTAGAACAAAAACACTTTGAGGGTATGACTTGGACAAAGTTGATACATCTGAAATAACAGGCCATCATGATGAAAGTACTTGTAAACAGGCCTGGATATAAAAAGGCCTTCAACAAACTAGGTGACTGCAAGTAGATGGCAGAGTCTAAAAATACACACCCCGGACACACATGCACGCCGAACAAAAGTCTGCAAAGTAAAATCACAATCTGAACACGTTGCCAGTTATCAAAAAACACTGACGTTGTGCACACTGAGATCTTGTCACATTTTTAGTAAGGGGAAAACACTGTGTGGCAGATGGGACAAAAGTATATGGACAATTGCAAGGTTGGCCTAACGAACCACCACTATGGGTTTGTAATAGACATTATTTCGCACTTCATTGCGGGAAATGCTATCGATACTAAGCCAAGATTTGTCAGGATTCATTGTCACATGAACGTCAAAACAGCGACCGCGTAAATCTGTGGCTAACTTCACAATGTTGTCTAATATAACTTTAGTCACCTAAAGTCTACTGCGAGATAATTGAAACAACACTAAATTGTGTCATTTAGAGAATAATTGAAGCGTTTCTGAGTCGTGTTGGGCTAGCATAACATCAGCTAAGCTAATGTACGCATAGGCTGTTGTGCTCAGTCAAACTGCTGACATACGATCATTTTATGAGAACCGCAGAACTTTTAGGTGAATCGCACAAATATCGAAGTCGTCAAATTGTCTCGGTTGTGCTACAACGTGCAGAACGACACTTACACAATCAACACCCTCGGCGACTTAGCATAAAGCTCAGCGTGCATCTAGAGTAACCCAGTGAAACGGAACAACTCACCCATCGTGTTCTCCATGTGCTTTGGGGTTACGACGCAATGTATGCTAAATGATAACAACTTTATGGTTCTTTCTTTCTGCTTATGACGAGAAATTGACTCCGGTAAATTCAGCAATATGTCTGCCGGAGGCGGAACCATTAATATAATGACCACTTCCTGCCACTAGAGGCCCACACACACACACAATATTCAACAATTTCCTCACACGCCTCTAAGATAACATTTTTCTAGTTTGTTATATTCAGAGACGCGATTTTTCTTAAGTTTTATTATCTGTGTTGTTGAGTTATGAGGAACATGGGGCGGAGAAAAAAGAAGAAGACAATGTTAACATCTCCATGAGAGGCAGATTAGTTTTTACAAGATTACGCGAGACTTCATCAGATCTCCCTCAGCGACAACACTGGCCTCTGCTGGAAATCTGACAGAAGTATTCAAACGCGACGTAATACACCACAATAGTACTTACTGTACGTGATAAATCACTGCTACAACAGCAGTTGAATATACGTTAATTAGTGGTGGACCGTCACGGCCAGCAGGACCTTCTCTAATAGCCTAAAATAACCTGATATTATCATAACTATAATAATTATAAGAACTATAATGAAAGTCATTTTCATTTTACATTTATTTTAACGAAATATTCATATATTTTATTTCTCAAATTATTCTCGATATTATGTTCTTTTCGTGTCAATTTATATCCATTTGGTTACGCTCCTTGCAGTGCTGTAGTTTTATGTTAGACTTTTTAGCCATTTAGAATTCAGCAAACTTGTGTAGCAATGCTGTGTGAAATCTGCCTTTGCTAGAAGCCAGAGCATTCGCATCAACACGGCGCGGGTTTCTGCAGAAGCGCAGATAGATATGTCAGTGGCCCTAATGCTTAAGAGACAGCTGTAATGGTGAAGCGAGCCATACGTTCGCCATCTAGAGGCCTCACGTTGAACGTGATGTGACTGGATGCTCACTGCACGAAGGCAGTGCTATATTGATCCACCATGTTTAACGTTGGAAGTAGTTAAAGAAAGTTATTGAAAAGAAAAAACAAAACAAAAAAAAAGGAATAAACATGTTGCTCAACTGTAAACTAACAGCAACCACGAGGCCAAATGTACATCGAAGCCAGACCCGCGGACTTTTAGCAGAAAATTCAAATCTACTCGCTTTTTTTTTTAACTCACAATGGCTGAAGAAGAACAAAACGGAAACTGGACCGTGGCGACTTTCAGCATTGGCGTCCATGTCAATACAAAATGATTTATTATTGGAAATAAAACACAGAAACAGCATGTTATTGAAGTCTTTCAGAGGAAAGAAAGAAGGATGGATTTTGTATTGAAGTGGGAGACACGCGTTTCGATGAGTGGAGCATTTGATTCATTTTTTTTAATTTTTAATATGTTTTTGTGATTTTATTTTGTTCACATTCAATTAGAGGTAAATAAATAAAATAATGTTCTTATATTTAAGTACAATTTGTAATTTAGCGCACAATCTTGTTAAAGCTTGCCTGCTTTCATTGTCACAATCTGTCTGGGTTTTTCCTGTTGTGGCTTTATTTTGTGGAGTTTGACTATTTTGTGTTTCGCCCAGCTTCTGCCAGTATTAAATCATTTTATTGAGCTCATTTCATCCTGCTTCCCTGCATTTTGGATCCACCTTCCCACATCCGTCGCCAACATGTCTCACCGACATGACACTTGGTGGACTTCATAAAACTTTGTGGGCAAATAATTAGAAATTGTTATGAATTATTTTAAGTGTTGGCAGTATCACGTATAATGATAAGTTTCAATTGCTGATCATTGTCCATTGATGTTTAAATGCTCTGGAAAATAGCCTGTGCTGCCCAGTAATGCTTACATGTGCTGAAGGGGCCGAATCACTGAAGGCCTAATTGTGAAACCACAGACTGCCACTGCCACTGCCATTCACACCCACACACACACACACACACGCACACGCACACGCACACACACACATTTATATATATATATATATATATATATATATATATATATATATATATATATATATATATATATATATATATATATATATATATATATATGCACAGTATTTATATATTTTTTGAAGTAATTTAAATCGTGTCATAACGTAACCACATTTTACCACGAAATTATACTGTAGACTGTTCTTTATGTTCAAACCCTGTTGTTGTTTTAGTGTTCATACATAATTTTTGTTCTGAACTTTGTTATTGTTTTAAAACTGTTCAATCATTTTGAGTTCGATTGTTTTTCATGTACAGCACTATGTTCCATCTACGGTTGTTTTTTCCTAAAAGCCATTATAAACTCAATCGTAAACTCAGAGCGCTTTAAATACATAAAAAGACAAATAAATATAAAATAAATGCTAATTGATTAAATAGGGAATTGCTGATGGTGAAATTGTGATATAAAGCTTACTGCAAAAAAGGTTCTGAAACATATGAACATTAATTACATACACAAATGAATATTACCAAGCAGATGCTCACATAAACGCACACTTATCAATTCCAGAAAGACATTTAAAGTCCTAAAGTACCTGGTATATGCACATGAAATGTCAACCTGACGTATGATTTCATGTTGCAATCCTAAAAAAAAAACCCAGTCCACGCTGTATTTTCAACAAATCAAACATTAAAAATGTAGTATTGCACACACGTGGTTAATTTGGCTGGAACAGCTGCTTTTAAACTGCTTTGCTTTATTGCCAAGCAGCATTGCACTCCATAAAGATGGGAGCTGGTGTATGACGGAATAGGCAATAGGGGGCAATGTTGCCCAAATTAAACGGCGGCATTGCAGGCTATTAGGAGAAAGGGCGTGGGAGGTCAAGTGATCAGCAACAAAAGTAACAGAGATCCAGATACTTACCAGTGGTTGCCTTTTTGTTAAAGCTGGCGCACATCCAAACTGTCACTTTTGGGGTGAGCATCATTCCACTTGAGCCATACGTACCGCCGCACCCGGCGCTTCGGCACAGATGGACTGCTTTGCCGCTTCTTCCCCTTTTTCTCATTTCAAGGCTGGCTGAGGTACATCATACACGGGCCGAGCGGCAAAGGTTACACATTAATCAATGACACTGCCTGTGGGACGGAGTCATCAAGCGAAGACAAGAAGCATAAGTGAGGGCTTTCAAAGTGGTGCTGTTCTGATATACTTTCCCCACTCACCATTAGCCTCAAAATATTCCCCAGGCGCTCATTCAAATGTAAACAATTCATCATTATCGAAGCATGAGGATCACTCAATAGAACACATGTGTAGACTACTGTTCATGGATGCTTCATACTGCTGACCTTAACAAACTATACACACTATTAGGCAGATTTACACAATTGTGGAGTCCAATAGAGTGAATTCCGACAATATTGAATTTACTTTTTCGTATTGCCTGTAGCTGTGAGGCAGACTACTGTTCAGAATGAAAACATCAACACTGGTTACATGCAGTCAGTGATAGTAAAGAAGGTAACCCTAAGTTCAGTTAATGGCAGCTTCTAGTTTATTTTTGTGGTTTTGTGGGTGCTCAAGCACAGCTTAATTAAATCACAGCACCCCCCAAAATTATATATATATATATATATATATATATATATATATATATATATATATATATATATATATATATATATATATATATATATATATATATATATATATATATATATATATATATATATATATATATATATATATATGTACGTTTTAACAATCTTGTAAAGCATGTTAACATATAGTACTTAGCTGGAATATGTGAATGGTAGTTCACATTTTGTAGTTAATTAGGTGTTATCTGCCTAGAAAATGGTTAAGGTGGGTTGAGACAGAACCATTTTCCTGTATTTCAGTCCTTCTCAAATCGTGGGGCGGCCCCTGTGGGGGGATGACCGCCAGGCTTTGTTTTTGCTATGGAAAGTGTAGTTGTAGTAAAATAATTAATTCCAATCAACAATTTGGTGTAAAAAAAAACAAAAAAAAAAACATTCATAAGTAAGTTAGTTATCACACTTTTAAAGCTGAGCCATTTTTGGCTCAAATACTGTAAGTCTCATGGAAAAATACAAAAAACAAAAACATCTACCTATGGATTAGTAAATTCATGTATTGGACCACATTGGCGTTCCCAATGCAGGTGTACCCAACCCGTTTCGATTTTCACTCATGTTCCCCTCTAGGAGCCTCCCAAATATTTAATAATTGGACGCCTTGTAAACATTGCTCCGATGTTATCTGCTCATTTTGTTTTCCATGTGCCACAGATAATTAGCAAACATAAGGACCCTTACCGTCCGCCTCATTAGCAGTGAAAGTTCAGACTTATGCCGAGTCAGCGATATTGAGATGTCGAACTTGCATATTTTAGGTAAATTATTAAAAAAAAAAACATAAACACAAATTTAGCACTTTAAAAACATGCAGATGAGTGACATTTTGTCACGTATCATAACTTTAGGGATGTGATTTTGAATAAATTGTAGACTTTAATGACTGTTCCAAAGCCCTGTGCCAATGTCTGGGTATTACCTAATTAACGGAGTGCAGAGACTCTAGGCTTCACCTGTGGATATGCGAGTTGATCATACCATACCAAAAGAAAGAATCTACAAAGGCACAAAAAAAAAAATCTCTCATTTGAATTTAAGTGTTATTTAAGAGTTATTGCATGGGCGGTTCGGTGGCAAAGTGAATGGCCTCACAGTTCAAAGGTCTCGGTTCAAATCCACCTGGCTCTGGCCTTCCCCCGCCTACTGCATGACGCCAGCTGAGATAGGCGCCAGCAAGCCTGCGACCCCTGTGGAGATAAGCGGCTATAGAAAATGGATGGATGGATGGAGTTATTGCATGTTATAAACAAGTTACCTATGCAGTATTAAATATCTTGTATGGTGGCATATTCTTTTATTACTATGGGGGGCGATCGCTCCACATTGTTGTGTGTGTGCCAATACTCATTTGTTCCATTGTCTGCTCACACTGATCTAAAAATGCATTGTTTGGAAAAATAAAGTCTGAACTGGCTACCACTTGCAGAAATTCAGCACTCAACAACCAATCCCACAATCGACTGCTTTCTTTAATTAATCCATTATTCTTTTCTTCATTAATTAAACATTTGGCTGCGGAATTCAATTTTAAGATTTTTATTTTTTTTTTCCAAGGATTTACCCATCTTCTCTGCATGTTAAACCGTGTTTTGACTGTGAAGAGGTTTCACATGGAGAGCTTTTGCATAATGCCCCTGGCAGGTCACACTAATCATGCACTGAGTGATTGATCTCTGCAGGCGGACACCGCTAAGCATGAAGCGTGTTCTCTGACGACTGGGCTGGGTTGGTTGAAGACCTACGATTGAGGCTTCTGGAGACCCTTATGGCAGTTTGACCCAAGCAGCCAAAGGTCAATAGATAACTTCTGCAGTTTAGTGACCAGAAAGCAAAATTCCAGTGTAGATTAAACTACTTTCCCTTGCAACCAAACTCACAAAAACTCTTGTGAGTACAAACTCCATAACGAATCATCAAAATCAACTTAGTTTTGATTGTGCTTGTTTGTGCTAATTCGGCGCATTTAAGCGGCACCTTAATTCAATTACGGGCAATGCGATAAGGCTAATTTGTGCATAAAATGAGTTGTTCACAGTGGCTGAATGCTTGAGGACAGCAAGGATACACTGGAAAAAAACACAACAAGTACTTACAGTATGGATTTTTGTTAACACCTTTTTTTTTTTAAAAGATAGATAGCAGTACAATTACACAATTCCTGAGTAGCCACCAATACCAATATCAAGTACAGATACCATTAGAACTTTTGTTACATAAATATCATCGTTTTAAAGAGAGCGCTTTTAAAATAGCATTTTTTTTTTATTTTATGAAACTAAAGGCAGTTTTCTATTATTCTAATAAATGATTTCTAATTGAAAGTCATTAAAAGTACTGATTCATTAAAATAAGGCCCAGCATCTGCCCAAAACTGATAGTTGATAAATGGCCATCTCTAATTCATGCAAATATGTTACTTGTACTACTCCAGGGCATTATGAAAATGAAATGCAGAACAAGCATGACGATAAAAACCATCGACATTTCAAGTAATCACTGACCTATTTTTTGAACATTTGGCAAAATAAAGGCCAAATGCTAAATAAAAAAGAATAGCATATATATATATATATATATATATATATATATATATATATATATATATAAATTCAATATCTAGTAGCTTTACAGGAAAAATGCTATGTTTTTAGCATTTTTTTAAAGTACTACATTCAAATGTAATAGGAAGGACATTTGAATGTAATTGCAAGTATGTTTGGATGTATTCTCATATTTGCAAGTATTTTCAACCAAATATTTTTAATTAAAAGTTTTACGCATGTTTGCTAGCTTAAAATTTTGAATTATTTTTATTTATCGTTATTTTATAATCTATATTATATTTTTCAATGAAGAAAAAAAAAGTGCTGGGGTTCTTGATCTTTGAGGTATTTTATTGAATCCATATCATGTAATTCATCAAATTAGGACAACTGTAACACTTCTTTGAGATTTTTGAGTTTTTTTGAGGATGACCAGGGTTGCATAGACCACACTATGAGAAAGCCAGCCCTGTGGCTAATATAGAGAGAGCGATAACGTCATGCAGACAGCAGAGCGAGCAGCGCGCCGGTGCATGAGGTGCACAAATAGGGGAAAAAAGGAGATATGTCTTCATAATATAGTGTTCAAAATTCATTCTGCGCTGTCTTCCCCTTACTTTTTTATCTGATGAACGGTGCCTCTGCCTGCTCTCGCCGTCTCGCTGTCTGCTGGCTTGGCTTTGTGACATCTACCAGGTGGCGGAGCAGATAAGTAGGATGCTGACTAGGTGATTTTGGAATATTCTCGCGGATCATTCGATCATTCTTCTTGTGCGGTGGAGATTTGCGGAAGCCGTGTGAATACTAATGAGTAATTCTCATCCGAGAGGATACTAGATGCGGAGGAAGACAGATCTTTATCTAGGAAACAAAAGCAGGGAGTCGGAAAAAAAAACATGGAGGGAAACATCAACTTGACAGAGCTGTTTAAATCTTGCTATAATTTGATGGGTTTTATGATGTTATGCTTCATTTGCATTACATCAGCTTCTTGGCTGTCAAAAGGTAAAAAGTTTGCAAAATATTGCGGAACTCCCTTTGGTTACTTGAAGGTTTCCGTGAATATTATACATTTATAAGGCAAAGCACCATAATAGCAGGTACGCTTCCACATGCCATTGACATTCCAGATCGATTGAAGTGATATGAAATTTTAAAATGAAAGCCTTCCTTATAAAGATTTTATATGATATTGTACTATGTTTTTTACTATAGGGTTGGGAAAAAAATGGAAATTTTCCAAGGTGTGAAAAGATATGTACATATTTAGTCATATTTTAAGATTGTTCGCATGCATGACTGTTCTTGAAAAAAGCAAACATTTATGTTTTCTATACTTTTAAGGGGAAGTCAACACAATTGTTTCTTCAGAGTAATATGCTCTACGCACCCTCACAAGTACAAACACGGCATTGTGATTAATATTGTTCTTATGAAATCTGAATTGAGCAGCATCATCCATCTGTTTTCATCCACCTCACAAGGTGGCCATTTTGATTGAAATCACATTTGCAGAGTTAACGACCAATCACAGCTCATTTGTTTTCTGATAAGGCCATAAATTTGCAAGCTTAGCTGTGATCGGTTGTTACCTGAGGCCTGCGAAACTGTGATTTTATGTCATTTTCAGTTTACAGGTGGAGGCCAAGTAGCCACCTCATGAGATAGTGTTTTGTATTATAATTTGTGAAATATGAATTAAGCAGCAAAACATGTTTTTTTTTTTTTTTAAATCAATCTCCCCAGGTGGCCATTTTGCCTCTTGCCATCGACTGAACATGACATAATGACATCATAGTTTCACAGATCTCAGGTAACCACCAATTTTAGCTCAGCTTGCAAATGTACATGTATGTATGTATGTATGTATGTATGTATGTATGTATGTATGTATGTATGTATGTATGTGTGTATAAATGTATGTATCGCTGTATGTACAGTATGTATTATAATGGAAGTTATTTTGCTGTGAAGCCTATTGCACTGCAATAGGTACATGGCCATTATGTTGTTGTAATAAGCTTGCAAATACACAAGAGCACATAAACCTGCCCTTGAACTATCTTCCATTTCCTGAGATGGAGAGGCAAAGTATTATAATCTGTGAAAAACTTGATTACATGCAGTATATTGCTGATTCTCTGCAATCATCCGATAATTAAATTTCCCTATACCATTGTAAATAGCGCCGATATATCACAATAATGTTTAGCACGCAAATGGAAGCGTATTGTTATTTGAGTGATGGGGCAGAGGCGCAGGTAGTGAATGAATAAATGCTTTTGGATGGCGCTTACACTATAGTTTACATATTGTATAATAGGCCAAGGTCTATTAAAGGGTTTCTACTGTAGATCCTCATTCCATCACAACCGCTCTCTAAAAGAAAAAAAAAAAAGAAAAATGCAGTTTTGGATCAATGTAAGCACAGAAGATGGACATCCTGAGGAAAAAAAAAAGCAATGGATATTTGGATTTTTGGGAGGGGGTAGGGGGCGGAGCAAACCATATTCTGGTTCAACCTCCAGTTAATAAGATAGATTTACTTGAGGGAAGGTGCTGGTGGAAAACTGGAATGGCCTGACTGCTGTCCGGGTCAGTGCTAGCGTTATTTACTGAGTAACGTGTATGGGTGTGTGTGTGTGTGTGTGTGTGTGTAGACACACAGTGCACTCGGCCCCTCATTACCTCCTCTGTCCAATCACAAGGGGAGATTTATGACCACCGCAGGGAGGCAGTGAAAGGCCCATGGCGAGCTAGTTAGGCGCTATACACATCACCTTTACGGCCCCCCTTGTCTCACATCAGGGCGCCGAGAGGTGCTCTGAAAAAGCAAGGCACATCATTTGAAGGCCTTTCTGCTGTTTTTTGTGCAGAGGAGGCACAAACGTAACCGTAAATTGCAGCTAAAACAGAAGGGAATGTGATATAAATAAACATAAAAACAACCCAGACGCGGGATCACCCTTGAGGGTAAAAGCACTTTGTCGCAGAATGCTTAAAAGTAAGACAGAAGCGTCACCAGTAACTAAAAGGGTTTGCGTTAATAGCGTATATTGACCGGAATTGGATCAGTCAATGTGTTCATCAATTACAGTGCATGTACAATAATTGTGCCCTATTGATTGTGCTGCTTCATTGACTCCAGTGGTACACCTAAGTGCTTTGTGGTGTAAACATGTTCTCTTTCGTAGCTCGCTATTGGATTTGAATAGGTCACATGACCTCTGAACACGCATAACTATACTTATGTAGCCATTTCCCAATGCTTGTACATGTACATATATTTTTCCACAAAATAAAGATCCTAATCAGACAAGTTGACACAAAGTTCAGATGAAGAATGGAATATATCTTTACTTTGTGGTGAACTACTTATTACACTTGAACATGGCTTTACATGTCAAAGATTTGTTTTACCAGGCTTATATCGAAGAATAAAAATCCATTACTTGCAGTATACCTGTATAATTGATTTAATCCCACTATTTCGCAGAACACGTAACTCATTCACTATCAATGCCTATTATTGAAGATCCATTTTTACTGGGACGGCAAGAAATTAGCATACTGGAAATGACAGGAATAGTAAAAATAAAAAGGGGGATGTGTTCCAACGTACTAGCAAATAGAGTTAAAGTTACGTGTAGGCTAAATGCTAAAAAACTAAAATATCATTTTGGCATTATGGGTAAATCCCTGAACTGACCAAATAATAAAACAATGTTACTTAATATGTTATTTAATATTAATTTAATTTTTGAATGAATTGGTACAATGCAGACCAAATGCTTGATAAAAAATGCATTTTTTTCTCTCTCTCTCACACGCAAAAAAACACACACACACACACACACACACACACACACACACACATACACACACACGCACAAGCACGCACACACACGCACACACACGCCCACACACACACAACCACATGCACACTCACACTCTCACACATGCACACATACATACGTATACATACAGTGGCATCCCTGGCTAATGTTTTTTCACGTTCTGAAGTGGAATACTACGTTTTTTTTTTACGGCATTTTTCCCTCTTTACGGCATCAACAATTGTCATGACCTGTGGGGTTCGATGTGTTTGTGTTGTTTTGCCTCCCTCTTCAGGCGTTTTTTAGGTAATTGCTCTTATTTTCTCTTCACATCAAAAACTTAGCAAGGCTTATTTCATGACGTCATCAATCTGCGCATTATTGGTTTCTCTATGATGGCAGCTGCTTCTTGTTCTTGAGGTTTCCATTCACTCTTTGTGTTTAAAAAGGCATTGTTTGTGAGTTACCTTCAGCTTACTTTGTGTGATATGCATGTTTTCTGGTATATTTTATGTTCATAAACATTTCATTTTTTGTCTGTATTATTTTAGTTTTACAGAGAAAAAATTGTAACCTCAAAAGACTGAAGACAAAAGTAAACCACCTAAAATTACTCCAGCTTCTTTGCGTCTTTGATGAACTGTTCACTGAATACCGAAGTGTATTCTGACACAGACACACACTGAGAACAGAATAGAAGCTTTTTCAAAATTCAAACTAGGCCGTCACTCTGCGTGTCATATAACTGCACGTTACACCATGCTCATACGTCACTGCATACGTCACTAAAATGCTGGTTTATTATTGGTTGGCGTCACGGCATCCCTAAGATGCTGGTCTGCTATTGGTCGCTGTCACTGCATCACTAAGATGCTGGTCTGCTATTGGTTCGCGTCACAGTGTCACTAAGATGCCAATATGTGAAAGACTTGATCTCCTGTGAGTGCTTACAATGTCAAATATATTGTGTATTTTAGTGCTTGATTCAAACTTTAGTTGGTTCGCCATGGGTCCTAAGATTGCTAGTTATGTTAAAGGTAGAAGTAAGACAATGTTGAGTATGGAAACGAAGGTGGAGATAATCAAGAAATACAGTATGAAGAAGGCTAGGCTAGGCTACCCTCGCTAGGGATTATGGCCATAAGTAGCGCAAGTCAACATCACGCAAAGATAAATGAATCCTTTGAACATTTTTTATTCATTTTGTTATTTGTTATTATGTTATGATGTTATTTAATGGTATACATGTACATTATATATAAGTAGCACTATACCATTTTGTTACCATTTTTAATATGTACCTATAAACAATTTTGATGTTTTTACCTGGGGTTTCAGACACATTAGCTAATTACCATAGCCATATATGTATATATATATATATATATATATATATATATATATATATATATATATATATATATATATATATATATATATATATATATATATATATATATATATATATATATATATATATATATATATATATTTATATAAGCTTAAGCATGTAAGCTTAAATTTAAATAGACCAGTGGTTCTTAACCTGGGTTCGATCGAACCCTAGGGGTTCGGTGAGTCAGTCTCAGGAGTTCGGTGGAGCCTCCGCCGCAGAGGTCCACCCCTCAGTCTAGTCTGCAGTTAGTGGGCACAGTCATTGAAAGCGTCCTGCTCTGAGATTTCCTACCGGTCTGTTTGAGGTCGCTGGTTCATGCAGCAGAGTGAGACCTCCCTATCAGACCACTTAGAGAGGGCTGTATATGTGTCTGAGTGAGACTCCCTACCGGTCCGCTTTGAGAGCGCTGGATAAGCAGCAGAGTGAGACCTCTTTCTCAGTCGGGACCACACACCGGAATTAGCCCGTTATCTCCCGATAGGCAGATAAACTCCACGGACTCACTCTAATCATATTTTATTTTTTACTAAAGAAGGGTTCAGTGAATAAGCATATGAAACTGTGGGATTCAGTGCCTCCAACAAGGTTAAGAACCACTGATATATATTTTTTGTGAAGCACTTGTATTGCCTCTGTGTGTGAAACGCACTACATACATAAACAACATTTGGCTTAATTTGCCAGGTCCTCCGTGGAGTCAAGGAGGTGGGACATTTGATCCCGACCTGGCAAGATATGGTAATTCTGGAGTCCATGGACGAGGCATTGAGCCCTCTCGTGGAATTTACAGATGCGTTGTTTGGGGAGAAGTACAGTATGTTAGTGTATCTTATGTTAAACCTGTGCTGCACATCTTCAACCATGGAATCCTCAAGTCTCAGGAAGGTGAGTCACCGCTCACTGAACCATCAAATATATATATATTTATATATAAATATATATATATATATATATATATATATATATATATATATATATATATATATATATATATATATATATATATATATATATATATATATATATAGATATAGATAGATATATAGATAGATATATACTTCAATGATGGTGCTCTTTTATTGCCCGTTTGCCAAGATGAAAAACAAGAAAGTTTGCAAGAAGTGAGGAGCAGGACTTTTAATTCATAATCTCATCTCCTTCTCTGTCATGACTCCAATGATGAAAGTACTCTTAGAAATGCCTCAGAGGAATCATAGTGCCACTTTTTATTTATTTATTTTTTCTTCGATTTGATCCATGCACTCTGAATGGATCATTTTTACACACAACTAATTCCCATTGTTGTGTGTGTGTGTGTGTTTTTATAGTATCATTTTTGTCAGGCAGAGCATCTATCACATAGATGTTTGTAGGCAAAGTCATCTTAAAAGTAAAGAATGCCTTTCTTTCATTTTGTTCTTGTGTTACTGCTACCCCGCCCCCCTCTGTGCCATGGGTCTTTTATTAAGGGATGTAATATCCACCACACCATAGCGCCAATATTCCCTCGGGCTCCTTGTTACATACACATTCATGCTCAACAGCAGCCATAGAAATGACAGAAGCTGGGGAGCAATTAGACTTTTTTTCTCCTTTTAAATGGGAATTCCTCTCCATTTCAGCATGGCATTCTTCTGGAAGAAAGCTGAAAGTCAAATATAATTTCATCATTTTACAACCATATGGTGTCTTGATGTGATGATGTTTATGTATGTGGATAAGGGGCTGTTTGCAAGGTCATGTGTCATGTTGTTTATATTTTAGTTGCATTGTAATGCTACGCGATATAAATCTTATCACCTCTACAGTATTTGCAGTTAGACACATTTTGTGGACAAAAGTAATGGGACGGTTGGGTTTGAAAAGAGAGGATACACCAGCTATCCATTTTCTATAGCGCTATATTCTCAGTTGGTGTCCTCATATTGTAAAAAAAAATTCTTGAATGTTAATTCAGAATAATGGGAACTATGGTTCTCTTTTCTTTAAATGGTTCATCCGTTGTGAAATAATCTTTGAGCCAGGTACACTCTAATCATGGCAAAGCAATTTCAAATGCAATAAATAAATAAATAAATAAATAAATAAATAAATAAATAAATAAACAAAAGAAAGAAATTTCAAAACCAAGTACTGGACAACCGCTAACTTTGTAGTGGCATATTTCAGCAAATTCTATGCAGCAACTCCAGACAATAGATCATTTTATACCATCTGTTTTATTTCTGTCTCGTTTGCTGGAAAATTGCATCCATGATGACAAACGCTCATCCATATAAAGAGTAAAACCATCCAACAATTTGCAAATGAGTCACGATAACACAACTTAGCAATAAGTTGCTTCCAAATAATTTCCTCTTAATTTGAAAAGAAAACATGCTGTTTCTACCACAGGATTACAAAGCACACAAAAACAGATGGGTTAAAAATAACCCAATAATGGACCATAAAATGCACAGACCCAATATCATACAAAACATCTACAAACCGGTAGACTCAAAATTTGTTTATTTTTTTTTTAATTAATAAAAATCCAGAGCTCATTGTTGACTCATAATGAGGTTGTTTTTAAACCAAATGTTTTAAAGTGGAAACCCTGTTCTAATCTCACATAGCCCCTTGAGTGCCTTCACATGCCCCTCGGGTACTTGTATTTGAGAACCGTTGGTCTAGCCCAATGGTTGACAGGGTGCACGTGAACGGTCCCATATATTAAAGCTAAATTGTGGCCATGCTGACTTTCTTTTTGTACAGTCATATAAAGTTGCCTTCCACGGCAAAGTGTTCTTATTTGCAGGTCAGTGTTGTCAAGCCTAAAGCCCAGTGAGCATTTTAGTAAAGTGCTGACTTGGTGAGTTCGCGTTGGTGGGTAATGTAGAGAGACGATGGGGATAGAAGTAGGTTGCAAAGTATAAGGGCAAAAAAAAAAAAAAAACCCACACACAACGTCCCCTCATTCCACTTCCACTTCAGTAAAATTTACGGTCTTACAGCTTGGTCACACTCCCCAACAGAAATGAGGAAACCCCCCCAAAGAAACAAGAAAAAAAACATCTAAATTCTTTACAAGGGATTAGTTTTATTATTATGTTTTTTTTTTTTTTCTAGAGTATAATTGCTTGTGTGCTTCAGCTACCAGATCCCGTAGTCTTATTGGCCCTCGACTGTCGTGCACTAATGTGATTGTTGTGCCCGCATCTTTATGTAAGCATATTGTTCATTATGCAGCTATGAATGCATATACACGCACGCAGCCACTGTAAATAGGTCTATTGTTTTGTGTACCATATTTCCACAAATAGTGGCAAGGCGCTTGTTTACTCAAGTGCAGATAGAGGCAAAAGTGTCCATTGGGGACAGAGGTCTTCATTTGTGTGGAATTCAACTGCAAGTGTTTACGTGACTCGGTTAGCTATTATGTACTGACAATAAAGCAAAAGTATGTCAAGGAGTTACTACACAACACTTAATAAAAAAAATTTGTAATTTCACACCCATGGCATCAGGTGGTGCAGTGGCGCTTGCATTGTCAAAATCTGAGAAGCAGGTATGCACTTTTCAGGTATGCAGTTTTCTAAATCAAATGAATGAATATTGTGACTTGGAAAAAAATCTGCACAATTGTTTTTTTAACCTTTTTTTTCAGGTTAAAATGTTTAAAGGGACAATGTGTAAAATGTCCCGACTAGGGTGTAATTGTTTAGATTTTTTAACATGACAAGTATTTTCATCATGTAAAATACTTAATTCGTGTGCCAGTGACAAGAATTTTTATCAATTGTTTTTTTGAAACTCATGGCCAACGCTCCTCTTAATCATATGCCAATCGAGCACTGTTATAATGTAATACATACTGTTATACATACATATTGTTATACATACATACTGTTATTTTGCCATCAAAAACACATTCTCACTTTTATGGTCCTGTTTTATCAAAGGAAATGACTGTTAGGATATTTCAGATGCTATTGAAAAGGAAAATTGTATCAAAATGTATATGCGCGAGGATTTTTCTCTTTTTTGCCCAAAATAGCTTGGTGTCACTCAAATGACCTATTTTCAAACAGTGATTACTCAAGAATGGAATAATGTAGAATCTTATTTGCTTTTTCAGGTAAAGAATGTAATCTAATCTTTCATATGGTACCATCAATGTTTACATAGTCATACAATACAATATTCTGTTGGCCTTGAAAGATGCGTCAAAAAGCTCGAAATTGGCTGGGACTGTTTCAGATCATTTTACATTTCTTATTTACTTAATTAATGTTTTTCAACATCAAACGGTCCACTAGGTCAAAAATGTTCCTTGTTTGGATAGGATTGTCATTTTTTCTATATAAATTTCAGACTTTTTGATGCACGTTAAGATATCTTCTTCTGTTTCAGACTATCTCATAACTTGTATAAACCCTGTAAAAAGTAAAGTTAACATTTTTTGAAAGTGATTTGTATTGCTATTTTTCATGATGTTTAAAAGAATATAATTTTTTAAGGATAATTTTTTATGGATAATGATCTTTTTTATAGTTTATCTTATTATAGTTTATAATAATGGAGAAGCATTGCACTAATTTACAACAGCCGGCCACAATAGCATTTTGAACTCTATACTGAAAGGTACTGTAAGTGGAACAAAGTGGAAGTAAACACAGTGTCTGATTTTTAAAGTGTGTTTTTAACATTCATTGTAGTGTTTTATAGTAGGATAACAGTTGTAATCCCTAAAAACAACTGTTACAATAATTAACGAATCTCACCTGAGGTGGAAACAGGTGGCTTTTTTAATCATTTTGATTACATTCATGCCTGTTGTTGCTAATTTGCACCATACCTAAATTTATCTCTATTTTATGCACTATACTAAAATTAACACTTAACTTAATTTAGCTTCTACTTGAACGCAAATCACACCAATTCGTTTTAATTATTGTAAATAAAACCAGGCACCAAAGGGTTAAAAGCATTGAAAATGATAAATATTGAGCATAGCAGATCCCCCTGAGCCATAAAATGTGCATTCGTCACATTTTTACGTCCCAAACTTCCACACACACATGCTGTCAGAATGTATGAAGAGCAAATGACCATTGCAAGTTACACAATAAAGTCAGCACTCAGTGCCTCAAGAAATAAACACCGCCTGCTGGAATCTATACGCCAATGAAGGAGTCATTTCTGGGTTGTGAGAATTGCACCAGTGAGGTTGCGCCCCGCCCCCCCACCGAGTGTGAAGAGGCTGCCGCAAAAGCAGGCGGCGGCAGAAACGCACACACGTTCACTGATGTGCACAGATAATCGTCCAGCAGTGAGCACAGTCTGGAGCTTCTTTCATTAAAGTGTACAACCAACATGAATATGACCTAGTAAAGGAGATCTTCTTTTAGAAGAATCACAGAATGTGATCCATTCTTCACACTCTCTACAGCGAGGTGTGCCAAGCATGAGTATGACATCATCCATCTATTTGCTGAATAGGTGAACATAAATGGTGTGTTTTAAAGGGAAAATGTATAAAATGTAGACAGTTTTTTTATTAAAAAGGAATACCTACATTAAATGATAAAGAATTTAAAAAACTTGCAAATAATGTTTGAAATATAATAGTAGGTCCAGTTATCAATAAATTATATTAGCTGGGGGGTGGCACTCCCGAGGCTGACATGTCTGTTATAGCTACAGCCAATGGTGAATTCAAGATTCATTTATATCCATAGTAATACCACACAATGAAATTCTTATTCTGTTCACTTCCTCAAACAGACTACATTCCACAGTTCAAGGGAATTGAGTTCAAATCCCCCTGGCTCCGGCCTTCCTGTGCGGATTTTGCATGTTCTCCCCAAGCCCGCATGGGTTCTCTGTGGGCACTTCCTCCCACACCAAAAACAGGCTTGGCAGGTGAACTGGACATACTAAATTGTCCTTAGATGTGATTGGGTGCGTGAATGGTTGTTTGTCTCTGTGTGCCCTGCAATTGGCTGGCAACCAGTTCAAGGTGTCCCCAGCCTACGGCTCGAAGCCTGCTATGCGAGGCACCAGCAAGCCTGCGACCCTTATGAGGACAAGTGAATCTAAAAAATGGATGGAAATATTGATTGATAATTATTTATTTTTGAGAACAGGTATGACATTTAATGCTGAGTATTTTTTATGGACAAATATTTATTAATACAGTAATACTTTTGTGAACAGTTCTCCACTGTAATCCCAAAACAGGATGCTTTATCAATCAATCAATCAATCAATCAATCAATCAATCAATCAATCAATCAATCAATCAATCAATCAATCAATCAATCAATCAAATTTTATTTGTATAGCCCTAAATCACCGAAGTCTCAAAGTGTGTTGTAATGTTTAATATTTTTTCATGAACAAATATTTATGAATAATTATTTCTTTTTGAGAACAGGTCTGACACTTTATGTTGTTTATCTTTTGGGGGACAAATATTTATTACTAATTAGGTTAATCACTTATTTTTGTGAAGAGCTCTCTACTGTAATCCCAACACAGGATGCTTCATGTGTAATATTTTTCTGTGAACAAATATTTACTCATAATTATTTCTTTTGGAAAACAGGTCTGACACTTTCTGTTGATTATTTTTTGGGTACACATACTTATTAATAATTAAGTTAATGATTTATTTAGTTTTATGTAGTCATGTAGTTTTATTTAGTCATGTTTCCTGATTTTTACTTTGTTGTCCTCCTAGACGAGGGGGCGGAGTCACCAGTCACGCACACCTGTTCCCCATTAGTCCATTGGGCTTTATAAGGTGGCCGGTACAGGAGCGCAATTGCTGGGTTATTCCTTTGCTACGCTCTTTAGCCGCCTAGTGATCCCCGGTGTTTCCCGTTCCGCCATCTACTCTCTTGAGAAACTTTCGTTTGTACTTTGTTGAGGTTTTGCATTGTTCTTGTGGTTAATTTCTGTTGCTACTTTGTTTGCAGTCGCTCTCCTATTGACTCCGTCCCAATGTTGCCGGATCCCCCCCAGAATCATTTTCTGTGGACATGTATATTTATATTTTTTAGAACAGGTCTGACACGTTAAATTGATTATTTCTTATACAAAAAATATGTTAATAATTAAGTTATTTCTTTTTGATAACAGATTTCCTTTATGATCCAAAAGAAAACACTTTAGTTTGATTATTTTTTTGTTGACCAACGCAAATGAAGTTTGACAGTTTTATCAATCAGACACTGATGGAACGTTTGAAGTATTTTTTTTTTTTCCCGTAATGGAAAAGAAAACAACACCTATTTTTTAAAATCTTATTCATTGATTAAATGACAAAATAATCATTTGAGCAACTGATTATTAAAAAACAAAACAAAACAAAAAAAACATTGGTACTTGCTTCCCTGCTGATTTCCAAACATATCCATGGACTGGAGTAGCAGTGCCATACGGTGCATATTGCAGGGGCCCAGCGGGAATTTCCCAGAATGTCTAAACAACTACTGTGCCTGTTTGTTAGAGAAGGGCAAGTCACTCAAAAAGGAAACTGAAACATTGAAAAGTTGGACATGTGAATTCAATAGTTTAAATTTCAAGGTCACTTATCAAGGTTCACCCTGCTATTTCAGCCAAAACATATATAAATATCTAATTTTATGAATACTGTATCTTGTTTCATGGACCCCACTTTGACAAATAATGGTTTGAATAATCCCAAAGCACATTTTCACTCTCTCCTGAGGGAATCATCATCTTACTGTCTTTTCTCAGCGGAGCAGAGCTCATCTTATTCCTTTGATAAATAGCTGATTTTGATTTGGAAGCTATTCCTCGCACACAGATGAAGACTTTGATTAGAGCATGGCTATGATCGGAATGCACCGACTTTGCATATGGATTAGCGAGTGGTTACGTTCCACATCTCTCGGTGTCATTCTAACAATGTTTACAAGCCAATCTTTCCCCTTGCAAATCCCAGCGTGCGCCCTTCCACCTCGCCCTCACTGCATTCTCCCGCCTTGCCGTGACCACTGGCTATCCTCCAGTACCATTCTCATTTGCCTAAATCTCTTCCCGCGTCCCGATCTGTCTGACATTTCTGCAGTCACGCCTGTCACGCCGCTTGGCTTGCTGCCAGTGAGGTGTCATTAATTTGTTGAGCGTATTACCAGAGGTGTGCTTCCATTAATCTGCAGACTTTCATTAGGGGTAAGGCATGTGTGTGTTTGACTGAGAGTGAGCGAGAAAAAGTGATTAGGATGAAAGGGCATCTAATTACATGTGCATGAAAGAGTCCTGATATTACTCCACAAGCTCGCCATCTCCAGCTTGTCAGCATATCATATTGGCTCCACATGCTTGTGAAACGCGCCCCCCTGCACAATTCTGGGATGTGTTTTCCCGGCCAAAACGCTCCTTAGGCTGTCTGTGCGGGAAATACAAACTTGCCATTGATAGGCACAGTGAATGAGAAAAGGCCATAACATCATAAATAAAAAAATATATAAAGGAAAAAATGAAATTGTAATTACCTTTGAGTGAAGTTGACTTGAGCTACTTACGGCCATAATCCCTAGAGAGGGTAGCCTAACCTACACGAGCCTTTTTTTCTTTTTTTTCTTGATTATCTCCACCTTTGTTTCCATACTAATCATCTTCCCACTTCTACCTTTAACATCATTAGCAATCTTAAGACCCATGGCTAAAAAATTAAAGTTTGAATTAAGCACTAAAATGACCAATAAATACGATATCGTAAGAACTCACATGATTAAAAAACAAGGATCGACTGTATTTGTCGTTTTTGCAGAGAAAGAAGAATATACGCCTATGTACATACTGCCAAATGGCCTATCTACATATGTTGCAGCCATTTGTGTTCCAAAATAAGTTGCGTAAAAGTGTGCACATCAATTCTCGCTCTTTTAGCCCGCTTATGGGGTTTATTCCTTTATCCATTGATTTTGATCTTCACTTGTTGCAACTAATAATGATAAAAATATAATAATAATAATAATAATAATAATAATAATAATAATAATAATAATAATAATAATAATAATAATAATAACAACAATATAATACTAATAATAATAATAATAATAATAATAATAATAATAACAATATATTTTGTAATATGACAATATGGTAAAAATAGTGATTATACATTGCTATAATGAATAAATATAACTCCTTGCAATGAAGAAATACTTTGCTATATAATAAATATAACTGCTGGCTTTGCTATGAGAATAGATGCAGTGCTTGAAATGAAACAATGTGTGCTATGAGAAGGTTGCTCTGAGAAGGTTGCTGTCTCGAGCTTTGCCGTGGGAAGGACGACCGGCCTGATCAATCTTAGCCACAGTCAATGTCACTTTGCTTGTTATCTACAAAATATCTTGCCAAATCATCACAACGTACACGCACATAGAAAGACACGTGTACAGGGTTCCAGCCATGTTGATTTTAGGGTGGGAACCTTTACCTTAATTAGGCACTTCTAAAATCTAATAAAAAGAGAGGGTTTGGAGGGGGCTGCTTCAGAACGCCGTTAGAATTGCCTTTGCACAATCTTTCTCCGTTTTCCTCATGCATTAGAAAATGCCTTCTATCCTTCTCTGTGTATAGTTTCTCACAAATGTCCAACAGGTGAACCTGACAGCAATATATTTTGCATTTTTATGAACTAAGGGTTAAGTTCAGCAACAGGTGGATTTTTTTAAACTGTAAGAAATCGCATTGCATTGTAAAAAAAGGTAAAAAAAACAAGTGCTCGAAAAAAATAAAGATCTTTATATTTTAAAGCCACATCAAAAATAGCCATCTCTGATTAAATTCAATGTTGACAATGGTATTGTTCTGCCATCTTCTTAGTAGTCGTATCTCAAAATTTTGCAAGCAAAAAAAATCTGACTTGTGTCATCTGGCGTACCACAAAATTTGCGTCCTTAGTAATTTGAGGTACTACTGAATTTAGAGTCATTAAATGCACTTTTAGCCAGGCACCACGTTCCACCCGTCAACAATATCTGTTGACTGTTTGCAAAGATCGCAAAGTTTCATTTGGGTTTAAAGCGGGCCAATAAAAATAAAATCCCTGGCCAGACCTCAAACTGCATGGATATATGTCATCCCCCTTAGAAGCAGAAGCAAGGGAACCAGAGTATTACAGAATTACATCTTAAGGGAAACAAATGCTTTGAAATGTTAACTACACTCTTGCATAAGGGTGCTTTACATTTTCGACCATTTTTGAAAAATTGTTGACAGATGGATCATCTCTTCAGAAAAAAAACAACTTGTGTGCAAATAATTGACAGCTCCCAAGTTTGATCTCGTTCCTTGCCGTCTCCCTCTGGTGCAGAGCAGCTAAACATCTGGTGCCTTTCCGAAAGTGGGACGCTAAAGTGTCACATCGAGACGCGGGCGCCCAACTGAGCAGGGGTTCACATCACTTGCAGAATGTTTTTATTTTGATTTTTTTTTCATAACAAAATATTAACTTTTGGTTAATTTATCCATGCGGCAACAAGCCAGCTGCTGTTTCCAAAGCGTTTTTTCTTCTTCTTCTCGCACACGAACTTTTTGACAGACGAGGTTTTAATGCCGTTTCATCTTCCATCCGTCATATCTACAATGCGATCGCATATCTGCCTGACATCTTTTTGCTGTTTTTTTTTCCTTTGCAACTGGGGCACTTTCCTTTGCGAGAGACAGGCAGATTGCATCTCAAAATCCAACTAGACCTTGCAGCAAAATGCGCTCGTCATGTCAAATATCAAGGCGGCTGATCCGGCTCGTGAGCGCAGGCCATTTCCACGGTAACCTGCAAAGAATACCTTTGGGAACTTCTCGTCAGCCTCCCACCGTTGTTATTTTTCATCTATCTTTAGTTCCTCTTTTTTCGCAGCGAGACGTGACATTTTCCAAATCGATGGGCTTTAAGAAAACATTTTGTATCTGCCACAGAAAAGGGGGCCATGAGATGCTGGGAGGACAGCTCAAGTTGTGATTGTCATAGTAGAAATCCACGCTGAACAGGACTCATCGTAGAAAGGAAACGTCTTACACGTGGAATAAAAGGTGATGTGAAATAGTAACTGTACTTGAAAAAAATCACAGAGCCAGGTGAAAATGATCATCTATCTATCTATCTATCTATCTATCTATCTATCTATCTATCTATCTATCTATCTATCTATCTATCTATCTATCTATCTATCTATCTATCTATCTATCTATCTATCTATCTATCTATCTATCTATCTATCTATCTATCTATCTAGCTGGCTAGCTGGCTAGCTAGTTATCATATACTGTATATCTTTTTTTTTGTCATTTTGAGTATCTGCCGATGCAGATTTCAGGCCTGATACTTCAGCAATGTATTGAGGAGAAAAATAAATAAATAAACGAATAAATAAATAAATAACTGCCAATCATCATTTTGTTTCATTTATTTATTCATTTATTACTTGCTCACGTGGCTAGTGGGACAAAGTGGTAGTTTATCCGATGTTCGGATGATGTGATGATCTGCTTCAAGGTAAGTAAGCGCATGTAAAGTTATGTTGTATATTGTGTTATTTTGTGTTATGTCACAGAAGAGTTTCTTCCAAACTAACAGAAGACAAAAACAATTGAACAATATAGTTTTTCATCCCTCGATGGACAAAACAACGGAATGAGATTTTAGAAGAATGGACCATTGAGGCTTGTGGTATGATTGCACTCATACCCCATGACAGTTCCTTTCAAATCCAGTGGAGATAATCGCTTTATCACGCACACATTCAAAGACCATTCCCACTAACAGACATCTAAAAATGGTTTTATCTTTTTCTGTTAACATTTAGGAAAACGTATAGTCTGCACACTCACATGTTGTGTTTGTTATATGGAGGTGGAGATTTTTTTTTTTTTTGTTATTTTTGTTGGCGCTCTGGTCACCCCACAGTGTTATTCCCATCAGTTTTTCTTTTTCCTCGGATTCATATTCTCCATACTAAAGAATTGGTGACATTATTAGACTACTAATGCAGAGTTAAAACGGCTGCATAGTTTCCCTACTGCTGGTCAGACAAAACAGCATCTTAAACTTACCAATCAGCTATTTTAAGCATTTCTCTTTAATGACGAGGCAGTCAAATGTTTGTAATTACCAAGAAGTGTCCCATTTGGTGAAAAGGGTTATCTGATCCCAAATCAGTCTGGTAAGGACATAATCAAAGCTCATTGAGAACGAGTTAGTGTCCCCTGCCTTACTCAGCTACTTTACATCCTGATGGCAAAGCACAAAGTGTCTTTTTACTCTCAATGGCAAACACATTTAAACTTAGGGGATTTTTTTCCACCCTAGGAGATCTCATTTACAGATTGCATGATAGTAGGGAGTGTTTCGACACCTCTTTTGTGGACAGACACACCAGCATCCTCCCAAAGTCCTAAAGACAGTTTAGGCAAATAGGGACAGGTCCTCAAACGGCTACGGTGTGATAGACGGCTAAACTGCTCATTTGAGAGTGCATTTGAGGCTTTAATAATGACTTAAGCCCTTGAGGGAAGAATTGGCTGGTGAGAGAAATGGAGACTATGAGTCGCTCATATGAGTGTAAATTCATTGTATAAAAACACTTGATACTTCAGCAGTAAATACATGTACAGAATATCTACAATAATTTAACTATTTTTAGTCATTTATAGTTCAATGCTAAGTTTTGCTAACCTATTAATGGTCGCAGACATTAATTAGCTAGACATAAGTTTTGTTTAACCCCTGGGGTTAGGGTTAACTGATGTTTTTGATGTGTGAAATCAAAAGAAAAGCATAAAAAACCACTATGAGGCTAAAGTATTGCACAGACTCTCAAAACATGACGACTTTCATTGTGCCACGCTGCCATCCCTTCAAAATGCTTGTAAACAGGAGAGCTACACCGTATAGGTGTCAAATTTACTGCCTTTGAAAATTGGAAATATTGTCAATTTTGGACATATTGAAAACCCAATGTTTAATAATGCATTTCCCCCAATTCTTGCAATAATCCTTTCAATAGCAACCCGTGAATGAGGCGTAATAGAAATTTTTGTGTTGACACCCCAAAACTACTCCCAACTTATGACATTTTCAATTACTTCGATGGTTGGTTTGGCCTGGACTCCCATGATGCAAAAGTTTTCAAAAGTTATAATACTATAATTATGACATAACATAATAAAATATTCCTTTTTCAAATTCTTGAATATATAAATGTACAGTGGTTACTTTTGCTATTATCACATTTATCACATTTTCAAAATATCTGTACTTAAAGGATATATATATATATATATATATATATATATATATATATATATATATATATATATATATATATATATATATATATATATATATATATATATATATATATATATATATAGAAGGTAAGTTTACATTTGACAATGTTATGACCCTTTCAAAGTCAGTCCAAGTTGGGTGATAATAAGGCCAGGCTAGTGAGAAAAATAGCTCTTGAAAAAATCCCTGGACACCCAGGGGCTAGTATTTTAGTGTATAAATTTACAGTGCTTGATTTTATTTTGTGTTATGTGACAGATTTTCACCTCTTGTGGGTGGTCTTGAAGATATCTCCCAAGATAAATTGGGTTTAACTGGAGATGCTAACCAGCAAGGGCCCTGACTGAATTGCTCAAGCATTTTGCAGTTCCAAGGTGTCAGGCCACGAGTGGGCGGAATGCATCAGGGAGTCAAGGCGCGCTGGCTCACATTTGCGAGGGCGGCAGAATAATTTAGCCCCAGCGCTAAAGGGGCTGAAAGACCCAAGCTCATCACCTTTGACCTTTGTGTGACATTGGTACTATGGTGACATCTCACAGCCAAGACTTTCCCATTCTGTTTTTCTTGCAATGTGACCTCAAGATGACTTTCTGAAAAAAAAATGGAAAAAAATTGAGACTGTGAGGTGGACACACATACACAGAGTATAACCTCCAAGACAATTCTGTAGTGTAGTTCTGTAGAGTTTTTAGTCTGTATCTTTTGACTCATTGGAGCGACCCTACTAAGTCCTCGTGTGCTTAATAGAGGACATCAGCGACTCTCCAATGACGTGTTTGGACGTAATTATTTTTTCTGTCTTGTTGGGATAAAATGGACACAAAAATGAAATGAAAATACTGATGCATTTAATGACAATTACTGGTGCGTTTGCTGAAAACTACATCTTGTACAGCAGAAGTCCCCAACCGCAGGTCCGCATCCGGTACTGGTCCGTGGATTAACTGGTACCAGGCCACATGGACCACACCCGAAATAATAATAGGAACTGACTTAGTTTATCCTATTTATCCTGTTCATTCATTTGTGCTTTCTTCGACTTGATCTTTGTTTTTTGGCGCTGCCTCTGGCTGTTGTTGATGTTGTATTTTGTAGTGAGGAAGTACGGTGTGGTTTCAAAGGAGAGCAGTCAATGTTGGTGACACACGCATTGTTCTGTCTAACTAAAATCTGGCCCACGAGTGTCTGTAAATTGTTTTGTTTTTTTGTAAAAATGTTGTCATTTGTGATAATATACCCAAAATGAGTTTGTTTTTTGATCCAACAACATGTGACTGTGGAAAACATGCTAGCTAATCTTAGTTATTATCTTCAGCATGTCATAAAGTGCTGCATTTAGCTTGTTAGCATTTTCGTTTGTGCCAGGTATGTCCATGTGGTATATGTTAGCAAATAGAATGGTTTTGCATTGATAAGTACTTATTTGCATCTATTTAACATTTTGTATTAAAATGAATAGGATTTGAAATTCAAATTTGAAATTCAATATATGATTGATCATCAATAATTGTTAATCAATGTAATCTGTGTAAATTTTGAGGCGGCGGCCTCAAAAGTATTTTCAAGATATAAGCAAGCCCCGATCCACAATAAAATGGTGATGAAATGGTTGGGGACCCCGGATGTACAGTACATGTGCAGATTTATAGATTTATGCATGGATAAGCAAATATTCAGTAAAAAATGAAAAATCAAACAAAAATATTGCTTAGCTTTACATGTGTAACACCACTCATACTCCTACCCGCTCAAAAAAAAACCCCAAACTAAATTAATTTGCTCAATAATATATCATTAATATTCCCTCTAGCCACATAAAGTCTTATCAAGCCATTGGTGATTGCTGAACGAAAACAGGAAGTAGCTAATAAAATAAAACCATGAGCCCTTTACATGGCTTATTCAGCGAATCTAAACGACCATGCCTTGGCACATTAATCATATTTAGTCATTATTATGAATGACCCAACTCACTTCCTGGTTCAGGCATGATAGTATGTGGGAAAATAAAAAGGTGCTTTTTTTAAATTGCCATTTTTTTAAATGCCTGACTGCTAATTTAATAGCAAATACTCCACTCTGTTTGGCTCATAAATTTGTAAATCAGAATCTTAATATCAGTGGCTCACTGCACGCCATTGCTTTTAAGGCACATTTTCAATTTCAAGTTGAAACCCGATTTTATCTGCCATTAAAGGCAGGAGTGTGCACTGAAAAAAATGCATTAAATGCTGCTTCATTAAGGATGTGACACGGATGCACTAATTCAACCTGAAATGTTCATGCACACACGCTTCTGAAAATGACAGGTTTTGATTAACGATGGGTAACAGACCGAACGGTGTCGGAAGTGTTTTATGTAACGTTATGACACTTATGAAAACACACACACATACAAGGTATGAGATGCTCGCTATCAAACTCCAGACTAACTATCATGAATACTGATCTTATTCTGTAATATGCTAAAATGCATCCCTCTCTGATCAAATAACCTTGAGCAAATTCTATTCCTCAACCTTCATCTGAGCAACTCAGCGTATACTTTGTGCGCACGTATGTGTGTGCGTGGAATTCAAATAGCCATACGTCTTTTGTGTGTTGTGACTCCCTGAGTCTTTTTTTTTTTTGTACAAATAGCTTTTTTTTCATCCCCGCTCACAAGCCTGTCAATCAATAGCCTCCAATTACAAATATAATACACTCAATTGACTCGACGGGCAGCGGATAGATTGCGGTGTGGAAAACTATTACGGGGGTGCAGGGAAGCGAGCCCCTGGAGTTCTGTGGGAGCTTGTGTGTGTTGGGGTGGGGCCTGTCAGACTAGCGCTACAATGGAAAGGAACTAATCGCTTGTGGAAATGCGGTTGTGTTTTAAAGAAAGTGGATACATGGATGTGTTTGTCTACATGTGCATGCATCACTGGCACCATATGGACAATACCACCGCCCACACTTACAAAATCAAGTGGAATCTTCCCCCATGATGGCCTTTTGTCAAAGGGAGACAAGACGGGATAGTGATTAAAAAGGGCGAGAGACAGGTGTTATATAGAGAAAGATCAGAAGACATGGCTGAGAAAGACAGGCTTATTGCTTATTGGAAAGCTATTTATCTTCATAAATATGCCGTAAAAAGAAAGCAGTGGGATTCTGTCTGCCTGTTTGCTGCATGCTCATGTTTACCCTCCATTAATATCGCATTCGCATGCCAGAGCAATCGAACGCGGCGCCCAGATGGATTCCTGCTATTGACGTGTTTCTTCACACTAATGCTCATTTTGGAACATGGAGTCAAGGTCTGCTGTGTTAAGGTGCTGCTCATGAAATCCTCATCTAATTCAGGGTTATGGACGGTATAAACTTGCTGACTTCAAAATACGGTATACCAATCGAACGATATTCAAAACAAGAGTGGGTTTATTAATTCTCTCTTTAGTACAGACATGTCTGTTGGTTACTTAACAGGATTAAAGGAAAAATGATGCAACTGGTTGCAAAAAAAAGTGGCACAAACAATTTAAAGTCAATAAGTAAACTAGCTTACTGCTAAATTATCATGGGAAACACCATAGGTGGGCTAAAGATTACCTTTGATGTTGGGAAATTTTGTTGATCAAAAGTATGAGCGGTACTGGTATCTACTTGAGAGTAGAGTACTCATTCTGGTATCAATCTGAATAAAAAAAGCACTGCAGAACATCCCCTAACATCATAATTAAAAAACATACAATGGACAAAAAACACAGAATACACATAAAAATGAGTGCAGACATCAAATCTTGGTATCAGTCCAATAAGTGTCCTTATTTCAGTACTTCTCAGTTATATTTTGCAAAGCCTCCTACTAGGAAACATTTCGTGCCCCCCCCCACTTGCCATGCCAACCATAAATGAGATTATTATCTATAAAAATTGTATAAGTATAGCTAAAACTGCGTCCTTTTTAACACTGACACAGGTGAAAGAAAAAGCAATATAAAAAGCTTTTAACAAGTTAACTACTTTTTCACAGTATTTATACAGGTTACAGCAGGGGTGGGCAATTTTGGCCTTTAAGGGCCAGTGTCCTGCATGTTTTCCAGTCTTCTTTCCCCAGCACACCTGATTTGAGCCATTAGCTCATCAACAAGCCCTGCCTGAGCTTGAAAAGAATCCTAATCATTTGAATCAGGTGAAAACATCATTTGAATCTAGAAAACATGCAGCCCTTGAGGCCTGGAATTGCACACCCCTTAAAGGCTTGTCTAAGCCAGGGGTGTCACAGATATGGCGGTTCTGGCCTGCAAATGGGTTTAATCCGGCCTGCGAGATGATTTTGAAAAGTATAAAAATGTGGACATTTTTTTAATAAATGACTTTATATGTTTTATGATTATTAGTAATGTTAATGTTATATGATTAATAGTGATGTTGTGCTTTAACTATTTTGGACAGTCATAAAAAATACTAATAAATTTGAAGTTAAGGTTATATAAATACATATATGCGATGATTTTATCAGTCCGACTCACTTGGGAATAGATTATATTTCATAAGGCCTGCAAGGTAAAACGAGTTTGACACCCCTGATCTAAGCAGAATAAAACTGCATTAGAATGCCTGAAAAAAAAAATGCCAATCCTTATATTATCACATACAGTTACACTTAACATGGCATACAAAAATCCTTTTCCTTGAGGTAAATGGTGCTTCCCTGGGGGAGGGGGGGGGGCACTATTTAAGAAACACTGCCTTATTTCAAAGTATCTTTATTTGTATGGCAGCCGTTACCAATATGCAATCTCTCTTGGGGCAATTTCACAATAACAACGACGGGTTCAGGCTGCCATTTAATTAGTCCATCAGAAACCTTTGTTGAGAAGGTATTATTGTGCTATTGTGTATTATTATGTACATTATGTGTTATTTTTAGCACTCAACGTGCAGTACATCCTGTTGAGCCTGAAAGTGGCCTCCTCCTACCTGTGGTCGCTTCTGAAGGTTTCCTATTTTTCCTAGATGGGTTTTTGAGTTTTTCCTTAACCTTTTGGGAGCTTTGTTCAGGGGATGTTGTGTATTTATGATGTTCTGTATTCTTTTTCACCTGTGAAGTTCTTTGAGACAACTGTGATTCAGGGCTATACAAATGAACTTGACTTGACAAGTTAATATTCAAAACAAAATATTTGGGGCGGCTCGGTGGGGCAGTGAATAGCATGTTCGCCTCACAGTTTAAAGGTCCTGGTTCAAATCCACCTGGCTCTGGCCTTCCTGTGTGGAGTTTGCATGTTCTCCCTGAGCCCGCGTGGGTTCTCTCCGGGTACGCTGCCTTCCCCCCACTCCCCAAAAACATGCATGGCAGGTGAATTGGACATACTAAAATTGGCCTTAGGTGTAATTGGGTGCGTGATTGGTCGTTCGTCTCTGCGTGCCCTGCGATTGGCTGGCAACCAGTTCAGAGTGTCCCCCGCCTACTGCCCGAAGCCAGCTGAGATGGGCGCCAGCAAGCCTGCGACCCCTGTGGGGATAAGCGGACATAGAAAATGGATGGATGCAAATATTTGGGTTGACTTCCCCTTTAAAAAGCCCTTTTGGGGACATTTGCATTTTTTTTTCAAATGGAAAAGTTGACTTTAGATATGGTCATGGAATGAAAAACACTTGTATCTCATGCAAAAATCCTTTAAAAATATTTATTGAATTAGTATTAATTGTTTCAGGAAAATATGAAGAAAATATGAGGAAAATATACGTTCATTAAACAAATTTTATGTTCAGTAGGTTGTTCAATTTCATTATTTTAAAAAGCCGGCTTGTCCCCTATACTAGATTGGTTCAACTTGTCATGTGCCGCCTCTCATTACCTGTCAAGTTAATGATTTATTTTTGTGAACTTTCAGTTGAATATTTTTTTGCAAATATATCTTTATAATCATTCATTTTTGAGAACAGGTCCGACACTCTGTGTTGTTTCATTTTTATATTTTAATTTAATAATTAAGTTAATGATTTTTTTTTTGTGAACATATATCTACTGTATTCCCAAAACAGGACACTTTATGTTTAATATTTTTCCGTGGACAAAAATTCTTTTACAGTATATTTATTTTTTTGAGAACAGGTCTGACACTTTATATTGATTTTTTTCTTTGTGGAAAAAATATTAATAATTAAGTTTTTTTTTTTTTTTAAATAACAGATTTTTTTTATGATCCAAAAGAGGACACTTTAGAGTGATTATTTTTTTGTGGACCAAAACAAATGAAGTTTGAAAGGGTTGAAAGTTTACTAAATCAGACATTGATGGGCTTTTTAAAGTCTTTTTTTTAACTCCAAAATGTTTTGCACTGGTAAAGGGTTACTTGGCTGAAAAAATATTTCACAGGGGGTTCATCACTGAAAAAAGGTTGAGAACCACTTTCTCAAGGTATCACTGAATTTATATACGGTGTAGATCGGACCCTGAGGGATGGAAATTGACTCTATTAAAAAACTGTGACACAAATAGTAGTGGCTAAAGCTAAGATGGTGAGGAAAATACACATTTACTCCTCACTTTTTTAAGATGAAGCAAAAACAACAAGGATGCACTATAATTCTCATGTGATCGCATTTCCAGACAACACTATGATATTGCCTGTGTTCAACATTAAGCGAACGAATCGCGCCTTTATGCCGCATATAATATTCATTTTAACTTTATGATCTCCCATACTATTGCTCTCTCGCTTGCCTTGTAGGCGCGTTTGTTTATTGAGCAGTCTTGACATTGGTTTGGTTTACAGGGGTGAGGATTCCTCTTTTTCAATATGTCAGACAGGCCATGCTGCGTTGGAGCATTCAAGTCCCGTCAGAAATAAATAATGTTGGAAAATACTTAATAAGAGTTTTATGATCAATAAAACATCAGAGGGGAGCTTTGATGCCAGTCATTTCAGGCGTGTTTTGATCAGTATTCATCTAAAAGGAGATTGATGAATGGCTGCTTGCTGACGGTGCCCCGGTAGACCAATGGGTCATGTTGATTTGGGCATGTCTACTCCATATATATGTGTATGTGTGTGTGTGTGTGTGTGTGTGTGTGTGTGTAGGATGCCGAGTGCAGTGGTCAGAAGTACTTTTTATTTATTTATTTATTTATTTTTTAGAAGGAGGCTAATGTAAAATTCATGCTCTGCGGTTCTTGAAAAAACACTGGAGGTTTGCGCGTGGTGGAAGAGTGGGACGACAAGACAAAAAGAGAAAAAGATGAAGAGCGAAAGATACAAAATATTAAAAAAGAACGATGATCCCCTTTGGACATTGTGAAGAAGATAGGAAAAAAAAGTAAAATAATGTTCTCATGCTTCACTGACTTTCGGAGCAGAGCTGAGCTTCAATGCGAGAATCCGTATGTCTCTCGGTGATGGAATCCTGACCAAAGAAAGCAAAGAAAGGAGTGGAAAATTGAAACCTCTGGAGAGTACAGGAAAATGAATTTGTTGGTAAAATACAGTGTTAAAAACAGGAAAATGTCTAGGATATTAAAAAAAAAAAAAAACAATTGTATTTAGTATTTTGCTTGAATCATCTCCGAATGAGTACGTTAATGCTGTGACAAGATGTATTTTCAATGTGTTCAATATGTTCAGTTGTTTGAATTTATGCATTTTTATATATTATAAGTTAATACAATCAATTCCAGGTACTCTTCAAAATAGAGCTGCACAATTAATTGAATTTTAATCGCGATCACGATTAAGCTCATCCTTGGTAATATTAACATTTAAAAAGTCAAGTAGTTTTTTTTTCAATACAAGTCAAATCAAGCACTTTGTCATCTTACCAACGGGGGGCAATGTTTCCCACACATTGGCATGATAAAAGCGTCTTCTTTTCTCACCCAAATATATTATTTATCAGTGTGAAATGTCGTTGAGTTTCTCACCCGATTCCTAATATATATTGTGCTAGCTGTTAATTGAAACACATTTTAAAAAATCCGATTTGGAATAAATTTGGTTTGAAATGACCTAAAATGACATTTTGACTGCTAATTGATTAAAATTTGCTTGAAAGTAAATAATGAGCTTGGTTCTGAGTAGGCTTATTTTTTTCACTGGTTTACAGCAACAAAGTTAGCTGTGTTGCCTTGTTTGCCAAATTTTTGCCATGTCTTGGGGGATGAATTCGTTTTAATTATTATTTACTTTATTTATTTAATTTATTATTATTATTTGTAAGTATCCAGCTTTAAAGCCTTGTAAAAAGGGCAATAAATAGACATTTTTGACCAAACATGATGATTAATAGGGATTTCAGTATTGATCAAAATAATCATGATTATTATTTGGGCCATAATTGTGCAGCCCTACTTCAAATATTTGGCTAAATTAGGGTCTACAAAGGCTCATACTAAAGTAATCAAGTACTAAAGTAAAGTAATCCATTACTTTAGTGACCTTGATGAATTACTTTAGGATCTAAAGTAATGGATTCCCATTAATCTTCCCTAAATGCCACTGGGTATCAATCAGCATACTCCATAGCATTATGGGAAATATGTTACGGTTGTAGCATTGAGCTTATAAGGAGGTTCAAACAAATGTTCAAATATGTTTGAACATATTTTCAAATATGTTCAAACGTACTCCCAAATATGTCAGAGCATTTTTGTAAGCTAAAGGAAACAAATGCTATTGCTTTTAGCATTGAACTAACAAGGACGGAAAAACTATGTTTGAACGTATATGTTTGAAACATTTTAACACATATGAAGATACTTGTAAATATGTTTGAATATACTTTAAAAAGTTACTCCACATTGGCAGAATGATGTTTTCATAACAATGGGCATTATACGCTTCTGACACCTAGCCTATTCATTTGTTTCCACTGTAGTGGACATTTATTTTTGATTCATTGCATGCTAGCCTACTATGCCCTGAGTATGCTCAGTAGAGGACACCCTGTCCTTTCCTTTGATGTCTAATCTGTTTATGTGGGATGCAATTAACTTTGCAAAGAAAAAATTGGACATGCAACTGTGTCCATGGTCGTGGACATTTGTTTTTGGTCTATCTTCTGACTCATTGGAGCTGCCTTCCTAAGTCCTCATGTGCTCAATAGAAGACACCATATCCTTTCCAATGATGCCTCATATGGTCGGTTAGGATGCAATTACCGTAACTTTGCTGAGACAAATTGGACACACAACTGTGTCCACTGTTGTGGAAATTTGTCTTTGTTCTATATCTTCTGACTCATTGGAGCTCCTCGCCTAAGTTCTGGTGTGCTCAGAAGAAGACATCCTGTCCCATGATGTCTCATGTGTGTGACGCTTTGAGACACTGGAAATAACGGGCGTGTATGGACCCAACAGACACTGAACACAAAGTAACAAATGAGGAGGGAGTTTAATAACAAAAGGAGCACGTAACACGCGACCGGAATTAGAGAATAAATAAAATCAAAACTCTACAGGGGCCAAACGGGGCACCAAAAACGACAATGACAAAAGGTGTCAGTGCATGTCCAGTAAGTAAAAGGCAAACCACTGGAGGGGTGGAACCCACAGGACGGCGAGGTCGAAAGTCGTGCCGGAAAAAAACGTAACAATAAGTAAGGCGCTAGAAAAAGGACTCGAGGGGAGAAAAAGTAACAACAAAAGGTAGCGCGGAAAATATTCACGTAGCAAGTAGTATTCAAGTAGCAACTGAGGGAAACAGCTAGGAGACGGACAAAATAAATACGATACGTACAAACTCGGGAAACTCGAAAAAACTCGGGACCTAAGAGACGCTGACACAACAGAGGTTCAGAGAATAAACTGACGCCGCCGCCCGGTTCCGGCTGCACTAAATAGGTGATGAATATTGAGAACAGGTGCGCAGCCGGTGGTTCCACCCCTCATCCAGACAGGCCTGTCCTGCAATAAGATAAAGCCCCACGAGGGGGAGACATGACAGGTCATGACAGCCCCCCCGCTTCAACGAACGCCCCCCGGCCGTCTACCTGGCTTGCAAAATACGGCTTGCAAAGTTACGGAGGAAAGCGGGGTCGACGACCCAGGAGCGGGGTACCCAAGAACGTTCCTCTGGCCCGTAACCTTCCCAGTCGATGAGGTACTGGACATCCCTGCCCCTCCACCTGGAGTCCAGAATGGCCTTCACCGAGTAAACTGGGCCTCCGTCAACCTCGCACGGAGGAGGGGGAGGCATCACTGGCTCAGGGAGCAAGACAACACTGGCTTAAGCAGGGAAATATGGAAGACAGGGTGTACCTTCATTGTCGGAGGCAAGGTGAGTCTCACGGCCGCGGGGTTGATGACAGACTCGACTCTGAAGGGGCCGACGAAATGAGGTTGCATCTTCTTAGAGGTGCCGACCAGGTTCAGATCTCTGGTCGAGAGCCAGACCTCTTGGCCCAGACGGTACTGCGGGGCCACCCTCCTTCTCCAGTCCGCAAGCTGGCGATTGCGCTCTGCAGTGCGGGAGAGGGCCACCCGGGTATCGCGCCACACTTTGTGCGCCCTCCGCAGGTGAGCTTGGATAGACGGTACAGTGACCTCCCACTCTTGCAAAGGAAACACTGGGGGTTGATAGCCATATTCCACATGGAAAGGGGACTTGCCAGTTGCGGACGAGACGAGAGTATTATGCGCCTACTCCACCCATGGGATGTGAGCGGCCCACGAAGAGGGATGATGCTGACTGACGCAGCGCAGGGCTGCCTCCAAGTCCTCATTGACCCTCTCCGTCTGACCATTCGACTGCGCGCGGTGCTCAGAGGACAGGCTGGCAGTGGCCTCCACTGCCTTGCAAAACGCCTTCCAGACTCGTGGTATGAACTGGGGTCCTCTGTCTGATACTATGTCCGACGGGAGGCCGTGGAGACGGAAGACATGCTGGACCAGGAGGTTAGTGGTCTCAAAAGAGGAGGGAAGCTTGTGAAGGGCGACAAAGTGGGCCATCTTGGAAAAGCGTCAATGATGGACAAGATGACCGTCTTTCCCCGGGATGCTGGCAGGCCCGTGACAAAATCCAAGGCAATCAGTGACCAAGGTCTAGAAGATACCGGTAGTGGATGCAGGAGACCCGCCGGAGGACGATGTGACGACTTTCAACTGGAACAGACCCGGCATGCTTTCACATATTCTTTAACGTCCTTGTGCATCTTTGGCCACCAAAACCTCCGCCCGACCAAGAGGAAGGTCCCTGAGGGACCCTGGGTGATAGGCGACCCTAGACTCGTGAGCCCACTGCAGGACGGAGGGGCGCAGTTGGTCTGGCACAAACAGCTTGCCCGCTGGACAATTCATGGGTATGGGAGTGACTCTGTTAGCTTCAGCGACTTGGTCTTCCAATTTCCACCGGACACCACCAATCTCCTGAGCCTCGGCCAGGATTGTCTCTGAAATCGGATAAAATTGATGAAATTGAATCCGGTGAAAAAAAGGGCCCACCGGGTTTGGCAAGGGTTCAGCCAGCGGGCTGAGCGGATGTATGATAAGTTCTTATGGTCTGTGAAGACTTGGAACGGGGTCATGCCCTCCAGCCAGTGCCTCCACTCCTGTAGCGCGAGGACGACGGCCAGCAGGTCTCGGTTTCCATAGTTTTTCTCAGCAGGACTTAGGCGGCGCGAGAAGAAGGAGCAGATGTGCAGTCTCCCATCTTCCGGGAAGCGCTGGGACAGGATGACCCCCACTTCTGAGTCGGAAGCGTCCACTCTACAGCAAATGACAGGTCAGGATTAGGATGGGTAAGAACCGGCACAATGGTAAATAACCACTTTAGTTCCTCGAAGGCCCTGGTGGCTTCAGGAGTCCAGGCGAAGGGTGCCTTCACAGATGTGAACCGTATCAAAGCTTCCGCTCTGGTGCTATAATAGTGAAGGCGTCACCGATAGAAATTGGCGAATCCAAGGAACCTTTGCAACTGCTTCCTTGACGTTGGAGTCGGCCACTCGACCACAGCCTGGACCTTGGCTGGATCAGCTCGTATTGGGCCTGCCTCCACAATGAACCCCAGGAACTCGATCGATTTAGCATGGAATCCACATTTTCGGCTTTAACGTAAAGTTTGTTCTCTAATAGGACAATGTGTTTGGATGGGATGCAGTTAACTTTGCTGTCTTGCTGAGACAAAATGGACACAGATCTGTATCCACTGTTGTGGACATTTGTCTTTGGTCGAAATCTTTTTACTCAATAGCACCCCCTGAGTAAATTCTAGAGTGCTCAGTAGAGGACACCCTGACTTTTCCAATGATGTTTCATGTGTTTGGGTGGGATGTAACTAACGTTGATGGACACAGTTGACACAAACACAAAGGCTGGGTATATGGCTGGGATGTCTTATTCTTTTAAGAAATTTTCTAAATTGTTGCCGAACTCAAAATTGTCATCAGTAAATGAAGTAACTTAAATAACCCTTACCTATAGTTTTTATTTGCCTTAGGAATACAGGCAATCTAGTGCTAAATCCATCTGAATTCATACATATGAACAATTTAGTCTCCCATTAGCATATGAGACATAAACTCAGCTATTTCTGTGTTTCAACTGATTACTAAGTGCAAAGGACTGTCACTTCAATCTCCTTTGCAATTTTCTGCCAGCCAGGATCCTTGAATAGCTATTGGCACCTACGGCGACGACATGACAACCTGCAGCTTCCTGTACTTCTGACTAACGATGCTTTTATGAAAAGCTGTGAAAGTAATCATGCCGCACATGTTGTGAGGTGATAGACGTTCAGGTGGCGCTATTATAGTGTCTCCCCATCAAAACATATTTGCGGTGCAAACCCCATGTCCATGTGGAGTGATAAAGTACCGCGTCCCATTATTTTTGTCCACATATTGTATAGTGCACCTTCATTTCCATTGCTTCAATCTCTACCGTATTGTCTTACCTGCCATTGTGCTGGAGTGTGTGTTGAATGCAGATGACTGAGCGACTGAGGTGGCGGCGGCGCGTCGTCGTGTGCGTGGCCTCGTCACACAAACGGAGACGGTGTGGGGGAGCCACGACGTGCCCTTTGGCCCTGCCCATCAATTATGGATGCCGCGGAACACAAAACACACACTGGGAGACGCACACAGGTGGGGATAAGTCAGGGTGGACATAACGTTGTAAAAGTACAGCAAAGCCAAAAGAAAACAAAGAAGAAGAGTCAATTAAGTCACATTAGTTGGTGTGCTTGTATTTCAACTAAGTAAATAATATACAAAATCCGTAACAGGAATTCTACTAAAGGTAATAATCCTCACTTTTGAACAAGAATGCACATAGTGTGTTGACTGTTGCTTTCTGGCGTATTCATATCATAAACACACGTTAAATCATCAAATAATGGTACGTATTTACGGTATCAAAAAAATACCATTGATTTGTATCAATTATTTGAATGATTAGATACAATTAAGTTGATTTTTTTTTTTTTTTTCCTGGTTACTGCTATTTAATAAGGCTCGGCCGATTTTCGCCCAGGACAATTATCTGCGCAGATATTTGGCTTTTTGACATCCTTATGGTTCATAATTAATCAAAAACTTTATTTTATCTAAATAGCAAAATATGCAATAATTGGCATTTTTTGGGTGTTGATATTGAAACATTTTACACCCAAAAAACAACAGAAATTTGGCCAACTTTTCTCTTGAGAGGTCAAATAACTTTTAAAACAAAGTGTAATGATGCTTGCCATATCTTCATTGTAAACATAAGGGACCAAAACGCAAGCTATTTCATTCATTGTCCTCCTGAGACCCAGTCTCTTCATTTATGTCCTCTGTAGTGGACATTAGCTTTTGCTCTAGATCAGGGGTGGCCAAGTTCTGTCCTCCAGAGCCACGATCCAGCCTGTTTTCATTGTGTCCTTTCAACTAACACACCTGATTCAAATGATTAGCTCATCAGCCAGCATGCTTTGCAGAATCCTGATGACACTGATTTGAGTCAGGTGTGTTGGTTGAAGAGATGCATTGAAAACAGGCTGGATTGTGGCTCTTGAGGACCAAACTTGGCCACCCCTGCTCTAGATGTTTTGACTCAATGGCGCTTCCCTACAAAGTCTTAGTGTGCTCAGTAGTGAGCATAGTGACTTTTCCAATTGTGTCTTATGTATTTGGGTGAAATGCAATTAAATTTGCTGTTCTGAGACAAAACGGACACAACAGTGGCTATATTTTTTTTAAAAAAATGTCCGTTTTTGCGGAATTTCTGCACGAAAAAAAGCTCCTGATTATCATCTTACCACACGTCAGAGGCCAGGAGAAGTGGAGACTGAAAGCTCTGTTCATTCGACTCACCTCCTGCTCTCGCCTCTCCGCCTTTGCGTTTTGAGAACAAAAAGGCGGTGTGATATATACGCCGGGATGCTTGGCAATCGTCAAAGCATCGATCAAACGTTTTAACGGCGCGTTCTATTCATAGAAAGCCATTAATCACCTCGGCAGGCTGAAGCCTCAAAAGAGACCGTAGGCGCCAAACTTTAATGTCGAGACCCCTTTATTTGCACGCGAGATCTGAACAGAACGTGGGTGTTACCTTTGAAAACAACCTCGCCGTCACTGCATATGTAAATGTGTCACTTTGCTTCTGAAGTCTCACTCATGACGGTGCAATCTGTTGACAGGAGGTGTCGTCTTCATTTGCACATCACTTGTGTTTGCGTGTGTGGTATTTCTGTTAAAATTAAGGTACACACTACAGCTGGGCGTGTTTTTTTTCTCTTGTTGCTGACGATGTATCAATCAGCCTCTCATTACATTCCTCAGTGTTATTCACACCATTAGACAGAAAGAAAATTGCACAATTGTGTATTCAGCATCATTCCAGGATGGGCCCGCGAGACGTTAATGTGCGTCCAGATGGATTTGCGAAAAAAGAACCTTTTCAAAGTCAACCGCTAGTTTGTAGATGGAAATAGGAAAGGAAAAACTGCATTTATCATGAAAGCTCAAACAAAATTTGCCTTTCACAAACTTTCAGAGGTAGAACGACTCATGGCACCAACAATAAAGGTCCTTTAGAAGTTCATATTTGTATTCTGTGTATAAAAACGCAATAGGCAATTTGCGCACCCTTTTTAGTCATGCACCCCCTCTTCATCATCCTAACAGAGTTAGTACACCTCTCAAAACAGGTCAAAACAACATCTATTCATGTGTGGTTTCATGAAAAAAAGATAGGATTCATTATTATGAAGCATTTCATAGTGGTTATTTAGTCACATTTTTCAAAATTTGAATCTTCAATGTTGTGCTTTCTGTTATCTTGTATAACAACTAACAAATTGTAATAATAAATTGTGCATGGGTCAATGATAGCCAAGCAAAGGTCAATCACACCCTGAAGTAGACACTGATTGGCTGACATTGCGTTTGACATAAATTCATAGGCTCCTGTTGTGAGTGGGAGCGCAAGGTCAGGACCAGAAAGAAGACATGAATGGAAAATTTAACATTGAAAAACACCCAGACAGCACCTTTGATAAAGGTAGAGTCATATGCATACTTTGTAATAAAGAAATTGGTGACAACAGAAGCAACTCAAGTTTGGCCTTCCACATAAATGAAAAGCACCCGGAGCTAAAGTTAGAAAGAAAGGACACTAATGTGGTGAGCCATCGCAAAGCTCTTTGCCAATTTAAAGTCAAGAACTGTCTGCAACAGACAGATTGGACATTGTTCCATTTGATTTTTTTTTTTTTTTTACTAATTATTTGGCAGACCACAAAAGAAACAGCGCCATTTCTTTTAATGGTTGGAATTAAATGTTGCGGCCAGCACTTGGGACAAGCCTCAAATACAGCAGAAGGTAAATGGATCCAACTTCATCTGGTAACAAAAAATAAATGACTGAAGCACCCTTTTTGTATAGTATATGACTCTTTTGATTTACCACAAATGACACAATGTAGTGAAATAAAAATAAAACTCCGGTTGAGGGTTTTTCTCTGAAAATTTTAGAAGAGATTAAAAGCATATCTTTTGAAAGTACAAGCATTACACATGGACTTGTAGAATCTGTTCCATGTAAAATCATATTTTATTACCAAACAAGAGGTGGGAATGAAGCATGTGTGAGTCTGTATGTTGGAAATGAACTCCCACCGCTGTCAGGAAACGAGGGGGAAATAACACAGACAAAAGCCTTATTAGTTGCTGAAGCATATTATTTTAATGGCGAAAGTGATGAGAGGAAAAATAAAGTTCAGCGAGAAAGAATGGAGAAGTTGGGAGAAGTTAAGAAGTGGAAATCTTATTCTGGGAGTGTAGGGTGAGACAGTGACGAAGGGAGTCAAATCAGACAAAATCACTTCCCGCTGTCTCCTTGTTTCGTACCCTGAGAGATGTGCAACCTCCGCTCTGTAATGCATTGAAAAACAACGCTTGTTTGACAAGCTTGTTTTTCTTCTTTATTTTCATGACATCTTCATGTCATTTTTATTTTGTATTTCAACCTGCCAAACTGTTTTTGAATAGTTTTACTTAGTGTATATGATAAGGTTAATAACATAAATGACAGTCATTTGCAACTGTCATAAATGAAATAAAAATAATACCGGTAGCTATATGCTAGCTGTATTTGGTTTAATTACTTAAATTTCTGCTAATCTTCAAATTAAACCAAAACAACTTCATTAAGTTTTCCTTTTTTTCCTATTGCCTTGAAAAAAGTATAATTATGGTATAAGGCGGTATGGTATACAGCACAGATAGTTCAGTCAAAAGTTTGGAAACACTTTCAAATTCCACTATTCTACAACAATACAATTTCTAGTACTTCAAGCTGCATCTTTAAAGGGAAAACTTAAAAATTTATTAAACACGTTGTATAATATGTTCTATGCGGCCACATTAGCGAACTGTGATTGGTCATTACTCAAGCCATGAGCAACTGTCATGTCTATTTCAGGTACCTCTAAGTAGCGCCACTAAGAATAGATTTTACTCCTGACCAGCTTAAGAAAATGGATGTTCCACAATGGAAATTCCACAAATACAATATTAATCAGAATGCCTTGTTTAGACTACCATATTTTCCACACTATGAGAAACACCTTTGAAACATGGCCTATCTTAAAACTGTTGTTTTCCTTTCATAAAAGGTGCACTGGATTATAGGGCCCACCTTCAATAAATGCCCTTTTTAAAACTGTTTTCATATATTGGGCACACCGCATTATAAGGCGCATAGAATAGAAGCTACAGTAGATGCTGGGGTTGTGTTATGTATCCACTGGATGGAGCTGCGCTAAAAAGGAATGCCAACAAAACAATCAGATAAGTCAGTCAGTAACTTTATTAGACATAGTAGAAATAGTAGAAATCTTTAAATCCCAACTAAAAACACATTTATACTCAAAAGCATTAAGTTAATGGGCCTGTCTGCAGCTTTCTTCTTTTTTTTTTTCCTGCCCCCTTCTCTCGGTTGAGAGATCGACCGTCTGCGGTCCACTTGGTTGGACTGTGGGAAGGTTCCTGCCTAATGGCTTTGCCTGCTGTCAAGTCATCATTGCACTATATAGCACAATATGTTTTCTGTAATCTATATTGTTTACATGTATTTGTCTGTAATGTGTATCTTTTTGTCTGTATTTGGTACATGCAGCATCCAATTCAACCTTTGGGCCTGGAAGGGGGACCATCTGTGGTCCCTTCTGAAGGTTTCTGATTTTCCCCAAATTGGGGTTTTTGAGTTTTTCCTTCCCCTTCTGGGAGCTTTGACAGGGGATGCTGTTGTGTACCTTACACCGAAAAGATGTCTCTGTATGACTTCTTTTTTCTCGACATGACCTCTTTTTCATTTGTGAAGTCCTTTGAGACTTCGGTGATTTAGGGCTATACAAATAAAATTTGATTGAATGTGATTAATAGACTGTGAGAAATAAAAAATAAAGATGATTTGTGGAAAGTATTATCTAAAGCAGGGGTGGGCAACTGGCCCTCGAGGGCCGGTGTCCTGCATGTTTTCCAGTTTTCTCTCCCTAACACACCTGATTTAAACCATTAGCTCATCAACAAGCTCTGCTGGAATCAGCTGTGTTTGAGAGAGAAAACGGGTAAACATGCAGGACACCGGCCCTTGAGGCCTGAAATTGCCCACCCCTGATCTAAAGAATGGGGGAAAAATAACATTTGAATACATTAAAAGATTGTTTAGCTCAATGACAAGACACATCAAGTGTCTATAATAATGAAATTATGCTTCAATTAAATATACAAAGTAATTTTTTAATCAAATTGCAATTAAAAACAGAAAAAAAATATTGTTTTGTTGATTTAAAAACAGTTTCTGGATTTATCTTATAAAATGGCGCTTTCTTTGACAAAACATTTGTTGCTCCTTGTCCCAATATAAATTACTACAAAATTGGAGCATGTATTGCATATCAAAATTTCAAATAGTAAAAAATACATTTCTAACTGAAATGCAGAGGTAAAAATGGAAGATTTGACATGGCAATAAAGTTATTTTATATTTTTTATCCCTCAAAAATGAACACTTGTGGTTTATGCACTTTATAAAGTGCACTTGATTATAAGGCGTACTGCCAGCTTCAGAGAAAATTCAAGGCTTTTAAGTGCGCCTTATAGTGCGGAAAATACGGTAGCGTGCCAACCTTAAAATAGACAAAGTTGCATCAAATTGCATCAAATTTTATTTTATTTATCGGTTTATTTTATTTTGAACCAGCAGTTTTCTTAAAAAATAAATATATACTTTTTTGGCGGGGTTAAAAATCGGAAAAAAGATGAGTGAAACTGACTCAGCAGTTTGATACAATTTTTGACAAACATTGAGCTACTTTTGACCCAGTAATTTTCAAGTGATATTTAGACACTTTCTGCAGTAAAACCTTTTGTTGATAATTAATTATCTGGGGTTATGGCACATTTTCAGTCGATAACAACTGGACAAATGTGTATTAAAAGTATTAAAACAAACATCCTTGACGTAAAACTGTCACAGCAGAAGGAGATCATCATATTTTTCAGGAAGGGGCCTTATTTTAGGAGAAGCGGAACCGACAAAGGTGCAATATTGAAGTTCATAGAAGTGAGGATAGGAATAGTTTCTGCTAACACGAAAAAACAAAGAAAAATAATGATGTGTCGGAGGTGACGCTTTTTTCTTTTTGACATTTCATGGATGATATTTTGATACTATCAGATCATCTTTCAGTTGAAATTGCTACGTTATGTGAAGGTTGGGGAAACTTGCTGCGGACGTTTGAGTCCACGGACCGTTGAGTTTTGGAAGACAACAGGGTTCCGTCATCCTCCTCTTCTTTTCTTTGGGGAAAATTGCTTGGCTTCTTGTCCAAGTTATTCTTTGACAGACATTTTGGAATGGATTCAAAAAGAAAACAAGAGTCCTTCCTTTATCCAAAACGTGATAATTTAGGGACTTGGAAAAAGTAACCAAAGAGGCAGTTCTTAGCAAATATTAAATATTCCACTCCCGCGATCAATCTTTTCATTTAGGATTCGAAGCCCACTTGATGCTCATCATTTTTGTCGAGCACTGATTCACTTCCCCACAGTGCCCTTCCTCATCCATCCTGGTGGCTTCTTCTATTCCTCCCATCAGTCTCCATCAGGAATGACTTCTGCCACTTCATTCATGTCTGTCCATGCATCTCTTTCTTATCCTCCTGCTTCTGTCTTTTTCCATCCATCTCTCTCAGGGTAAACAGACAGGCGCGGCATGGTGAAGGCGCTGTGCTGCGCCTCTATTTATAAATACAAAGCTACACGTACTGAATACGATGATCAAATATATCAATGTTGATTAATTGTATACAAGAGAAGAGATGCTCTCCTCCCTTGGAATTTTATTTTTAATCATCAAGATGTATTACTTGTTTGTCAGGAAGAGAAATGGCTTAGTGGGACACAGTGTATTCTTGAATACCTGAAACTAAAACTGTCTTGCCTCAAAAAACAACTTGTGCGACAGCTTAACTTTTCGATTGTCTTTTTTTGATAAATGTATATATCATAAATATATATATCATAAATATATATATATATATATATATATATATATATATATATATATATATATATATATATATATATATATATATATATATATATATATATATGTACAGTGGACTCCTAGTTTACGACGTCCCTAGCTTGTGTTTTTTTCCCTTTACGACCGCAACGTTTTTTTTGTCCCCTCTTTACGCCATTTTTTTCCCCATTACGACAAAAACTCCTCAAACATAGTGGTCAGTGTGCGTGCGTGACTCTGCGAGTTGCTCCACGTTCATACGTCTGCATAAGCATCACCGCTTACGTCACTAGAATGTATAAAATCCAAACTTATGCGAAATAGCTATTGCGTTGAGAACCCCAGATAAAAACATAAAAAATGTATATACTCATAAAAAATTGGTACCAAAATAGTATAGTAAGTGCTTCGTATATATAATATACATGTACAAAATCAGAAAACATCATAAATAAAAAAATCTAGAAAGGATTTATTAACCTTTGAAGGGCGCTTGTTATGCCCATATTCCCCAGTAAGGGTAACGTACTTCGTATATTCTTGATTATCTCCAGCTTCGTTTCCATATAAATCATCATCTTACTTCTCTCTTTAACATCACTACCAATCTTGGGACCCATGGCTAACCCATTCAAATTTGAATTAAGCAGTAGTATGCACTATAAAAAATGGTTCTGTAGCCACTCGCGACAGAATAAAGCTTTACCATTCCGCCATTTTGAAACGAGTGAGGCCGACCAATAGCAGACCAGCATATCCGTGAGGAGACGTCGACCAATAGCATACCGGCATTGCAGTGACGCGTTGCATGGAGGCATTGACAGCAACTGAAAATAAAATAAATGCAATTACCTAAAAAGCCTGCAGACGGAGACAAAACAATACAAATACAGCCAACCCCCTAGGATTATGACAGTTGTTTTTGTTGCAGAACTGGGAACATACCATAAAAAGGGGATGAAAAAGCTCAGTATTCCACCACAACATTAAAAAGATGTAAGCCAGGGACGCTGTAACACGGGGGTTCACTGTAAATATATTGAAGGGATTTATGTAATTTTTACATATGATAATGAAGCTTTTATTAGTTTTCTCTAGTGATATTTAGTGTAATATAGATTGGTAGGTTTTTCTTCATTCTTGACTTGTAATATGATCATTTAGGCATTGTGGTCTGGTCACCCCCCAGGGGGCCTTCCTGCTGTGACAGACGCCATAACACCTAGAAGTAAAGGAAAGCGTCTCCACTGCGCATTGTTTCGTTCTCAACCTCGAATACACATATCAGTCAACTGACGCCCACAGGTCTCGGACTGTGGGGGACTCCAATGTATCTCCAGAGTGTTCACCAAGGTGCTGAGGGGGCTGGATTCAAACCCTCCACCAAAAAGGGGGAAGCAGAGGACCCGACACAACTCAACATGCTGACCTGGCCATGGGACCACTCCTTTTGGTGGACCGGTGAATACAAAAGATGGGAGCGGAAGACCAACCAGCATCATTCTCAACGTGACACGGGAATGATCCATAGATCTCCGTTTTGGACAATTGGCTTGCAAACTGCATGAGACAGTTTAGTAATAATATATCTTCAAAGTGTTGTTGACGCGATGAACGAGTGCATGTGTGTTTATCCCGGCTCATACCCGAACACACAGGAATCTTAGTCAACTGGGTCCGCTATCAAAACTAAAATTAAATATATTCGATGAGCAACGTGATGCAGTAGTGGTTAGCACTTGTGCCTTTCTGTCGGTTTGAATCTTGTTTCCTGCTGCCTGGCGAGGCAGTCAAGGTGTACGGTGCCACGCTGACTGATTGAAGGAAATTGCACTGCCTCATATTCTGGAACGTCGGTCCATTTTGCTCACCCGCTGACTAAATATAGTTCCTCAGCCAATAAGGCATTATGAAGTCATGCTGAACACAAGCATGTGCATTTATCACGCTGTGAAATTTGACGTGAGCAATAATTCCATCTAATTTGCCAAGTGCCGAACTTATTACCTGGGAGTGACTCACACTATGAAGTCAAACTTAAAAGGCCAGGAGGAATGAAGGGACGTTTATACATGGAGGGGGGGAAAAAAGTAATCACATGTCACGAGAGAAACCGACATTACCCTTGGAGATGGGATGCAAGCGTATAGACGTCCCGCAGAGGAACATGTGGACATACACGGCCACGGACCACGTGAATCTTTACATCAAGGCTTTATTGCGGAGAGGCCTCAATGGCCAGTATAATTCATGAATCATTTACAGTCTCTCCCTCAGGAGCATGTGTTTAAATATTAATGCTCTCCATTGAGATCACAAAGCCACCCTGACCTGCATAGCGGGGTCTGCTCCCCCAAGGCTGACGTTCCTCGCCGAAGCACATACAAAACACTTCCGTGGATCATCCGCATTCAGAGATATGCCACGGCTAAACAGCTTGGCCATAAAGTCCACCCCGAAGATGGATACATCTGCACGCTGGTGTAGCCTTGCATGTGAAAAGTCAGCCCTCCCAGAAGGCTTTTGCACACAGTGACGTGAACATGTTGCCTTCAGATAAATGACCAAGCATGAAAAAAAATCCTGATTTTTTTGTCATTTCTATTACCTGCAATAGCCGTGAGCAGCTTGCTCACATTTGAGACTTGCTTCAGGGACCGCATCGGCAGCTGGAATACATAAATAATATTATTAGCCGGATGGTCCAATGGAAAAATTATGCTAAGAGCTTCCCGTTTTGTCTTTCACAGCATGATGACTAGTTTTAATAGGACGTTCATGACAGCTTATTCAGAGCCTTGTTGTAGGAAGCCTGCAAGCAGTGAATGAGTTCTAAGTCATATCTTCCACTCTAGTGGACGTTTGATTTTGGTCTTGATCTTTTGACTCATTTGAGATAAAATAAAAAACCCAAGTAGAGGGCATTCGTGGCCTTTCCCAGAAAACAGAAGAGGTGAATACATTCACAAAACAAAACAAAACACACACACACACACACACACACACACACACACACACATATATATATATATATATATATATATATATATATATATATATATATATATATATATATATATATATATATATATATATATATATATATATATATATATACAGTGTGTGTTTTTTTGTATATATATATATATATATATATATATATATATATATATATATATATATATATATATATATATATATATATATATATAACGGTCCACGGATCAACTGGTATTGGGCCGTGTGGGCCGCACTCGAAATAATGTTTTGGGACTGATTTAGTTTAACAGTTCATTCATTTGTGCTTTGTTTGGCTTGATCTTTGAATTTTGGCGCCACCTCTGGCCACTGTTAGTATTACATTTTTTATTGAGAAGGATGGTGTGGTTTCGAGAGCAGTCAGTGACGCACACGTCGTTTTGTCTCTGTGAAATCTGGCCCATGACTGTAACTTGTACTTTCTTTTTAAGAATGGTGTCATTTATGTTGTGCCCAAAATTATTGTTTTTTGTTGAGCCAACAACTTGTGACTGTGGATAACATGCTAGCTTCATTGTGTTATATGGTGCTGCCCTGTATGCGTTTAGCTCATTCGCATTTTCATTTGTGCCAGGTATTTCCCTTGAAATTAATAGCTTTTATAATTCAGTTTTATGATTGATGAAGTCCCCCCGGTCCGCAGTAAAAATCTCAAGCGTTGACCAGTCTGTGGTGACAAAATGGTTGGAGACCACTGTTGTAATACATTTTCACAAAATCAGGCGTATGTCTCAGAAAAAAAAACACAAATATTGCTATATTCTAATTCTATGCTTAATTCCCTATAAAATGGTATATAATACATGGAGGTTGCTAAATATTGGACAGAGTTACAGCATTTTGTTGAAAGTTGAAAACCCCAGTTTTGAGAAAAACATATTTAACGTTTTGGCACATCCATCTTTCAACGGTGCGTATCATCAACTAATCCCTTAATTTCATACACTGCTATTACGATTTGAACCTTGTGGCTGCTGTTCAATGAAAGTAGAGACCTTAAGTAGGTTCTTTTGGTTGAAATCCTTAAATGGACATTTCTGTCAAAAATGTTTTTTTCATCAATAACTCAAAACTAATCTCCATGACATAGGCATGGTTTTGTGAAACCACAACATCTTATATTTTCATTGTGAACGTGTTATGAATCACAAAATAGTTTCACAGTTTATTTGAAGTTTTTGTGCAGACAAATAATAGGATTTTTCTGAAGGTCAACTGTAATATCTAATCCTGTAATATAAGGTTGTTTTGATTCCTGCAACAAGAATTTTTTCTGTTATAACAAAAATTTTTAATGTATTTTCTACAAATACGGTTCATGTATATTGTCAGAAAGCACATGACCAAAATGCAGAAGCGTTTACTGAAGGAAGGCAGATTGGTTTGGCAGCAGATTGCACGCCTCTGAGGCTTTTAGGACCTTGACTAACAAGTTTATTTCCTTCTATAAACATTGGATTGTGAAATATCAATAAACATAAAAGAACAATTAAAAAAGAAACTGCATTAATAGTGTAAAAACATGCCCATGTGTCAAGGTAAATTAAAACAAGTACTGTATTATTCGGACTATAAGCCGCACCCGTATCAGTGCCGCACCAGCAAAAATTGATGCACGTACACAGGCTGTTTTTCAAAGCATTTTAACGTCAATAAACCCGCACCAGCAATTAAAACTTACCTTTATATATGTGCACATAAAATGCACATTGGCCGCACTGGACTATAAGCCACAGGGTCCAAATCATGAGAAAAAAGTTGCGGTTTATAGTCCGAAAAAATATGGTAATTTTGTGTGCTTTTAAATAAAGATACCACTCTATTTTTTAATCTTGAAATAGAACTTCATGGTATTATGTTGACAGCAGTTCATAAAGAACATATTTATTTTTTAACAACTGAATGAAGAAAATTGAGCAAATTTTCGTACTGTCAACAAGAATCAAGAGTGGGGTGTAATACCGACTGTGACCTGTGAGGGGCAACATAGTACCACAAGGCAATTAGAATACCGGATACGAAGAACAGGTTTAACATTTGACAATGTGAGAGTAAAAAGGGTCCACTCAGTTTAATTTTAAATTTTTGTTGTGTTTTTTTTTTGTTTGTTGTACATAGAGAAACAGCAGTCAGAAAATCAAAGGTTGAAATCTGGTTTTGTCTTCAGAAACACATTGGAGAAAAACGCAAAACAAACTTTTGCAGAGTAATATTCAGTTTTTATTCTATATTTCACACTTCAAAACAAAGCATGAAAAAGTCCCTTTCTTCAATATCACTTCTTGGTGTTTCATCTTTTTCTCATTCCCCTGTAAAATGTGCATTTTTACCAAGCGGTCACCTCCTGTTGGCCGATACCCGTTGATGACAACTTTCTGACAAGTCGGAGCAGATCACACCCTACATCACAGTATAAACACTTATAATATATTAAATGTCAGACCACTGCTTTCACTGAAGGGGAAGACTTATGGGCAAACTGCCGCTAATTTGTTGTGACATCAGTGGCTATGCAGTTGCTAGATTCTTTCAGTCAAGTTTCCATAATGATTTCTCGTTCATCGACTCATGTATTCCATGTCTAGTTTTTGATGCTTGCTGTGGTTAAGTTGGAGCTATAGCGACATGTAGTAGTTCAAACAGACGATATCTTCGGTCTAAGGAAAATTGACAATGACAAAGAAACGAGGAAATGACAAGTATGGCGCAGTCTATATAATGACAGAAAAAAACACGGAAATACAGGCTTTAGATCTGGCACATTTTTTTGAACATATAGAGCAGACGAATACTACCAACATCTGCCACAACTGTGTACTCCACTAACACATGAGGACCCTTTTCCAACTGCCAAGGAGCCCAATTAGTGTCACCTCCTTTCCGCATCACAGCTCACTTTCTTCCTCCAATTCCCTCTTTGTTCTCACCTATAGAAGAAATAAATTCTCACCCTTTGCCCCCCTCAGATTCGCACACACATGTCGAGGTATCTGCTGCCCCCCCCCCCCCCCCCCTTTCCTAATTTTGATTCGTTCTCTTTCATCACATCTTGAACGTCTCGCTCCCCAATGCACTTTTAATAAGGCTCTGTTCGGATCAATCCCGCCCAATCAATACTTAATATTAGAAAGAAGCACTCGGCCTTTTTACTTGCAAGAACTCCGGCATATTGTCCAGACACGTCTGCGCTCAACCTATTCACACCAAACCTAATGAGATATTGAATTGGCCTCTGCTACGCTCAAGGTGCGCCTAATACTGTACCATCCACAATTGGTACATTTCTCCTCCAAGTGCCTGATAATATTTGATGAGAGGCTCATTTTTCTTCATTTGTTTCATCGTATTGAAACAATGCAAGCGTCGCTTTGACTGAACATCCCTTTGGCTCCTCCGCAACTGAGTTGAGCTGCAAAATTGATATTCCGCCATGTGTTCCCAATAATAAATGAACCCAGGGCCACTTGGCTCTCAGCACTAAAAGCATTTACATCCAACCATGTGACTTTTTTTTTTTTTTGGATGAGGCTACTTTCAAAAGTGACAACAAAAATCGAGTCTGTCAAGATGGTCCCAGAATTCCCATTAAGCATGCAGTACACGCCAAAACGTACTGGCTGTAATGAGAAGGCAGCAGCTAGATTTTAAGGATGTCTTACTTGGGCTGTATTATTTATCATGTTCGGAGCCTCAAGCTTTTTAATGGTCTCCACTCTCATTATCCAGTCTGTTTTCTTATCGTGCCTTTCAAAGCACCACCCCCCCTTAATGGAGAAACAAATAGATTCATACGAGATGGTAATTACAGCATTAAACGTTGGCATTAACTAGAACAAAACAGGCGAGAGTGACTTTGAGGGACACGGGCGACAGGCTGCAAGTCCAACAGCGTCAGATTACCCAGCATGCTTGTCTGCCACTCGTCTCCACCTTGTTTATATCTGTTTCCTGTCTTGGCGGTGATGGATGAGGCCTCAGAGAATGCAGAGGACAGGGTCGGTCCAGAGTTGCTAGGAACTGATTTCTTGTCAGTTCAGTTGCCAACTCTTTCTTTTTGTCCCTAAAATAAGATGGAGTTCTGATGAAGAACATTTGTAAAATCAAAACCTATCTACGTATAACACGAGGGGATAGTGTACAGTCTCATAACCATTTTTGACAAGACTTGGCGAGGATTTAAATATATTCGCCAAGCTCTACACTGAAAAATTCAGCTCTGACAAAGCCTTTTGGATTATAGGTGACATGCCTTCAATAAACAAGAACATTCCATTTTCCTTGATTCATGCTTTGAACGCGTTGCTTCAATTAAGTGCTGTTGTTGGTCAATATCATATACTTCTCATCGTTTAGTTTTCATCAGTCAGCCTGTTTCCTGAAGGGGGATTATTTCATTTCATGTGAGACCATGAAGTCTATTGCTCAGACATCCTTGATTTTGACCATTATGCAATAGGACCAAATCACAAATATAAAACATGTTGTCAGCACCAATTGTCCTCTGAAAAGATTAAGGAGAAAGAAAATAACACTTCTAAATACCTGAGCTGTCAGGATAATCCTAAATCTTTTTGTATTGTTTTGTATTGACTTGGTCTCAACTTCTTAAAGGCTTTCTCAACTTGGTCTCAGTTCTTTAATATCTTGCCCTTGACTTGTGCTCAATTCCTCAAAGAGTTGGTCTAAATTTGGTCTGAACTCCTCAGTTTTGGTCTTGATTTGATCTCAATTCCTTGACTTGGGCTGAAATGTTCAAAGTCTTGGTCTTGACTTGATCTCGACTCTTCAAAATCTTGGTCTTGACTTGATCTAAACTCCTCAGTCGTGATCTTGACTTGGTCTCAACTCCTCAAAGTCTTTGTCTTGATTTTGTCTCAAGTCATCAAGTCTCATTCTTGACTTGGTCTCAATTCCTCAAAGTATTGGTCTAGATTTGGTCACAACTCCTCAGTCTTGGTCTAGGTTTGATCTCAACTTCTCAAAGCATTGGTCTAAATGTGGTTGCAAGTCCTTGGTCTTGATCTCATCTCATCTCAAAGTCTTGATCTTGACATGATTTCAATTACTCAAAGTCTTTACTTGATCTGCAATCCTCAAAGTCTTGGTTTTGATTTGGTCTTGACTTGGTCTCAGTTTTTGCAGTCTTGAATACAAGACTATGACAACATTTACCAAATTTTAGGAGCGTAATCGAAATGTGCACTCAAGTTAGATGAAAAAAAAATTCCCTTGAACATATTTCTATAGTGAACCACTGATATTCAAGTAGACTAAAAGGAGTCCGATGTGCTTTTATTGATTCATAGATGGTTGTTAAGGAGTGTAACTTAATACGTCTCTACATAGCAAACCAGAGCCACGGTGCAGTTTAACAGCATTTCCTAATGAACTTTGAATTAGACACTTAAGCTGTCCCTGGGGTATGCATGCCTTGTGTCGTCCAAGAAACAATCGAGTGATGGACAGCATTGTCAAAATACAAAAAAAGAAAAAAAAAACAGCTTAGTAATGCTCCACATGGAGTCCCGATATTAGCAATGGATATCCACATCCCTGCCAGGAAGAGCTCATGAATAAACAAGACTCCTATTTGTATAGGCATCCCTGCGGAGTCCTTCCACGATTGTGCTGTTCTACTAACTAGCTCTGCTGTGGGAACATGACAGTATCGCCACAACACATGTTCTTAAGTGATTAAAATTTATTCTGCCCTTGTAGGCCTAGCTTATCAGAGGATTTTTGAGTGTTTTTCAGCCACACTGATGGTCACTGGGGGCAGCTGCGAATAGGAGATAAAAACGGCATTTTTCTGTCGCCATTCAGCCGGCACACATCGATACTCTCGCATACCACCGAACGTTTATCAGGACGGAGCGCTGTGGCTCACAAAAAACGATTCCCTGCACTGAATCGGAGCCTTATCTGAATCCTATTGTTGGAGGGCTGCGGTTATTGGGTTTTCTCAGGAAAAGACAGGGACGACGGGAAGACGAGACAGTTGTAATCCTTCCATTCCTTACCGCCGAATACTACTAAACATTAGTCAGCTGTCACCTGTATAAGATTAAGATCCTCCAATGTTACTTTCAGGGTGACTCATCACCGAAGATTCATGCGTTATGCCAAAGTGCACCGTAATTGAATAAAAAATTTTAGTACCTCGGCATTGCCAGTTAAAGTCAGAGCGAAGACAATCTCAGAGAGGATGATTAATCTTTTACGGTGTAGGAATATGTGTGTAGGGTTTATTTTACAAGAGAGAAAGGAAACCTGGGAGGTATTTGAGATTGGTTGATAGCTTTACACATAAGTCACGGTCCACAGGTGAGTGAAATATGGGGAGGGTATTGATTTCCACCTACACCGCTCTCATTATCTCCTGAGAGATAAAGTTTGCAAGTGAGGTAGAGATCCTCTAAATTCCAAATACTTAAAACCCGTCCAATGTACTTGACCTTGCAAACTTTCCTCGCTGGCAGCCAAGTAAAGTTTCCCGTCAGCTCCTGGCTCTGAGAACTAATGAGGGCTTGTCGAGAGACTAGTGCCTGCTATCTGTGGGGCCTTGTTGTGAAATTAAAGGTCATCCGCGCTGGATCGGTAACCCTGATACCGACCCCTCCCTTACCCCAGTCACACCCCTCGCTAGCCAACTGGGAAATCAAACGCCATTAGAGCAGGGAGGCGTCCTTTATCATGGCAGTCATTATGGTCCCAATCATTAGCCTGACCACACAGCGTCATTTAGCCTTCCCATTTAGCTTCTCACCAGCCGTGTGTCAAAGAGCCCCACCAGTGACAATGTCTCCTGCAATTTTGGGAGCTTCGGGGAATTATGCAGAAAGGAAAGCAATTAGGGCTCCTGATAGGAATGAAGATTCAAAGCTGGCCTGGACACTAATGGAACAAGGAGAAGGGGGAGATAGTGTAGGAGATTGAGGACTGAATGACTTATTAATATGGCTAATGAGGACAACGGAATTAGCCCGAGACCCAGCGACCGGCTGTGCGAAAGGATAGCTGGAAAGTGGATGCCCTAATGTTGGTTTCGCCACCCAGCAGGGGGCGACTCCATTGGTGAACTTAATGAGTAACGTGGCTCGGGAGCTTGAGTGGCCATTTTCATACTTAGCAGTCAACCTCTAGTTTCCCAAGAGAGAACCAAAGGGTCCTTCAGGCAGACCTTGAAAGTCTAATTGCTCCACGCACTGAGGTGAGGCATGCAGGTTTTTTTTTTTTCAAGCAAAAATAGGTGTTCATATGAAAACAAATTGGCAGCACGGCTTCACTCATATATACAGTTGATTAGGATAGATCCCGTGTACATTATAGGAAGATATGCTTTTAGTTTCACTCAATTAAGGAGGTGCAGTTACGTTTTTTTTGCCCTGAAACATGCAAAAAACAAACAAAAAAAATACAGCTGAGCAAAAAGTTTGCGCTTTTTACTATTTTTAACTGGGCACCCAGTGTAAGAGGCAAAGAGTTTTGAGAGATGTCTTGTTGTTTGAAAAGCACCAGTGATTTTTCACAGCATGGCTGGTGCTAATTAGTCTCTCTCCCATATTCCCCCAAAGGCTCTGTGAACCCCTTTGCCCCCCACCAACTGAGAAGTCAACCCAAGATGAGACAATGATGAGGAAAAAAAAAATCTTCGAAAATAGCAACATCCAAGATATGGAGATATATTTTGTCTTGAACTCCTAACATGATTTACATTTTACTGATAAACATTTGAAGGCCAGATGAAGATTAAAAAAAATTACCATAAAATAGATAAAAAAAACAGATGCTTAAATGGGATTTTTGACATCCAAAATTCTTTTGAAAGGCAAAAATCATTCTTTTTTTTCTGAGTTAAGGAATAATCTGTAGTGCTAGGAACTACACGAAATTAACAAAACTTGTACTGTCCAATGGAAAATCCATCAATTTTCTATAGCTGCTTATCCTCAATTGGGTCGCTGGCTTGCTGGTGCCTATTCAAGCTGCCTGCAGGAAGTAGGCGAGGGACACCCTGCGAGACAAACAACCATTCACACACCCAATCACACCTATGGATAATTTAGAGCATAGGTGTTGAATTCCAGTCCCCGAGGGTCGATATCCTGCATTTTTCAGGTTTTCTCACACCAACAGACCTGATTCAGGAGATTATCTTATTAGCAAGCTCTGCAAGAGCTTGAAAATGTTCCTAATTATTTGAATGAGGTGTGATTGAGAGAGAGGGTAAGAAAACATACAAGACACAGACCCTGGAGGACTGGAGTTCGACACCTGTGATTTAGAGTGTCCAGTGTTCCTGCCCGGCATGTTTTTGGAATGAGGGAGAATGCCGAAGCACCTGCAGGTAACCCACGCAGGCACGGGGAGATGCTCCACACAAACGATCATGACTTGAACTCAGGACTCTGAACTGAGAGGTGGGCGTGCTAACCGTGTGGCCCCCCCAATGGAAAATGTACTAGATATTTCAGACTCCAAGGTAGATAGATAGATAGATAGATAGATAGATAGATAGATAGATAGATAGATAGATAGATAGATAGATACTTTATTCATCCCCGTAGGGAAATTCACATTTCCAGCAGTATCCTCAAGTCGAGATATAAAATATGAGAAATAAAATACACAAAGATACACATAAGTCCAGTACAGAAGTATACTAAGGTGCTTGTTAACAGCGTAAACAGAATAGTTTACAAACAATTTTTCTCGAAAATTAATCAGTTGTGTCTTATGTATGGATGTCAAACTGAAGTACACACTCTAAGACCGATCATATTCATTTGTGTCCACTGTCGTCAAAATCTCGGTTTGGTCTATATCTTTTGACTCGGTAAAACCACCCTACTTCTAGTTCAAGTAAACTCAAAAGAGGACATCCTGGCTTTTCCAATAATGTGTCATGTGCTGGGTGCAATTAACTGTATAACTTAGACAAAATGGACACAACACTGGACACAAAAACCGACTTGTTTATTGAGGCTACACCTTATAACCCATTGTCTTGTCTGAAAATTACATGTGCATCAAGATTCATGCAGTATATTCACAGGAAACATTGTATTTAAAAACAAAACAAAACAAAAAAACTTAGTATTCTACAAGCTTAGAGAAAGACAACACCAAAAAGCCTGTGATAATTGACCTGCAAGACTTACATGCTGGAGGCTCAAGTCACTACATCAACACCTTCAATCCAATACTCAAATGGAAGAGCAATTCGTCTTGCAAGGGTACTCGAGGGGCAAGCCGCACCGGTGCGGGGAAGTGGACTTGAGCCAGATGCGAGAAAGCAGGGGTGAAAACGCCAGCTTCAATCAGAGTCTCCTTTTGATGCAAGGTAACTAGCTATCAAGCAGGAGCCTCTGCTCGATAACAAACGATAGACAAGGAAGAGAAGGCGGGATCAACAAAGGGCAGCCCAGCCACTGTGGATGTCACAAGGCAATTTGGATGGAAAATAGTGATGGATGTTAATGGTAGGGATGAAAAGGGAAGGCAGGAAATAACAGAAGATTCCCAATTTAACAGCTATTTTTGCTTCATTAGCATCCATTTCATGGTTAGGGTTAGAAAAGAAATAGTTGATGTTCTACCTCATTTCATTGGCAAGCTCCATTTAGGATTTCCCAAAGTACTGTATATCCTGAAGGGTAAAAAATAATAAATTTTTTGGTCAAACAACCCAAATCAGTTAAGAAAAAGGTCTGGTCCACGACTTGGGCTATATTTGATCCAGCTTTCTGAATTTATTTTGTTATTTTAGAGCACAGGTGTCAAACTCAAGACCCGGGGGCCAGATGCGACCCACCACATCATTGTATGTGGCTGGCGAAATGCAAAGTTTGTAGCTACAATACAAGTTTTTTTTGTTACCGATACAACAGCAACTATAACTGCAACTTGGCCCATGATGAAAAGGAATTTGTCACCTCGTTTTAACGTGACCAATTTGGAAAGAAAAATAACCAATTTCGATGTAAAAGGAAAGCCATTTTATTGCACAAAAACAAACAAACAAACAAAAATCTAATTGGATCTTTTGTATGAACCAAACCCCAAAATTAAGTTTGGTTATGGGCAGTAATTTTACCCACATTTTTTAATTTTTATTTTTTTACCCAAAAAGCTGGGTCAGTACTTGACCGTACTATTTTTAAAGTGTACATCGGGTATTATACAGGAGCCTGAGAAACATTATGACATTTGATACGATTTTGTAAAACATGGTTTTAAAAATGGCTTGAACAACCTTAATTGTAGGCATAGGAAAATGGCATAGTTTATTTTTAACATATATTTTAAAACATTTACAATTTTTTTTTAGTCATTCATATATTTACTCTAAAAATAAAAGATACCAGCAAATCAGAGGACTGTATTATAAACAAGCACAGAAGGAAAAAAAAAAGCATATTAATCAAGATTTTGGGTGGCTGTATTACTCATTGATGTGTGTTTTTCCACGGGACTTTAAATAAACTTTGTAATTTCGTTCTACCCTACAATATATAGAATGGTGCAGGGATTTGGTATGTTTGTGCATAGTGTGGTTTTGAGAGGAGGAAAGTCGGCGTTAAGGGGTGGGGGGGTATATTACAGTGAGTATAGAGTGGAAAAAGGAAGGCAGAAGTGGTTCACTGGGGAGAAGAAGATTGCAGGTTCTTCTGTTAACATTTTACAATGTAATCACAGGGAGGTGGGGAGAGGCGGGAAGCACTGGGGGTGTTTGAGGGGGCTTGAGTGAATATGTGTTGTGGGGAGTACAAGTGGAGAAGAGCTGCAGGAAACTAATTTGCTCATTTTAAGACACACGTACACACACAAACAGACAAAAATCAAAGCCCTCGGAGCACTTGTTTCCCTTCATCAAAATATTAATTACCTTGAGATTATTCATAACGAAGAGTGCACATAGCCTGTAAAAAAAAAGGCTTTTTGGAGCCCTCACTACGACTGGAAAGAGCAAATGGAATGCTGAAGGGAGAAAAAAAAGATACATAGCAATAACCCACTTTTTCTTGTGTACAACAGAAAGACTCAGAGGAGTCGACTGCAAACGTCTTGGCCTCCACTCAGATGATATTTATACATGAGACAAATTCTTATCTGCATATGAAGGATGAGGTAGAAAGCCTTGGATTTGTACCAGAATATGTATTTGTACTTATTTTTGTATACATAAATGTGTTCAAAAGGGTAGGACACACGTACAGATGTTCTAGCGAAAACAAAAGAATAAATATAATTTACTCTGAATAACATCAAGGCTGACACAAGAAATCTCAAGATATTTATCAGCTCAGTTTTTTTGTTTTTGTTTTGTTTTGTTTTTATCTCTGTGGAAGTAAGAAAAACTTTTAGTGAAGGTTTTAGCTAATAAAGTTGAGTTTTATTACTTATTTCTGCTTATCAGCAGCACTACAAAAAAATAAATAAATTCCACCTTGACATGAACCACCTTTGTTGATATTTTCTTTTTAACTTCTCTGTAAACAATGCATGCTTCTTAATTATGGAAAAAGGCGTTCAACAAGGACCCCTTTTAAGTACCCATTTGATCTTATTCATGTTAATTCTTATCGTTAACTAAATTATGAATTTAGCAGGCTCTACATATTCCATTTTTTTTAAATAAGTGACCCAACACTTGATGAGGGAAAAGAAGAGGCAAGAATGCAAATACTACTACACTGAAACACATTTTTTTTCATCATTCACATTGGGATTGACATGTAAGGCACAATATACAAACATTTGCTTCTCTATTTGTGTCCTTGTCAACATCCAGTCGAGAAGCAGTGGTCAGATTATTATATATTATCAAAATGTGTGTATCCTACTTTGTATGCTCAGTGTTGGGTCTTAAATTTCATAAATGGGCAGTGCATACTTTGTCACTGACAGAGGCCCAGTTTTGCTGATAATGATGAAAAACCTGAAAAAAACATTAACTAACCTTAGATGGAAAGGTTGCTGCAGCTATCGAGTATTTTTAGCATTTGAATAATCTACAGAAAATTTGAATTGAATATCAAGGATTCAGATAAAAAAAACAACAACAGAATATATGTATTTTTTGTCTAAAACAATTATAAAGACAGAGGACCAAATGACACATTTCTTTATGATGAATAACCAACTTTTATGAATTTTTGATGATCAGCATTTGTTTTTTGACCTAAATTTACACTTTGCTTAGCAGCACACTGCTTTCCTCCTCCTCCTCCAATTCGCTCATCATAATTTTTTTTTCTATGAGACACATTTCCATGCAGAAACATCAGACTTGTATCAGCACGGTTTGTTAAAGTATGATCAGTAGGAACTACAACTGTGTCAGGCTGTGAGCATCAATGTGTGCAGTTATATACATTTACCTCGCCAGCTTATGTGGAGCACTTGAGTACTGCTAGCTAGCGGCTAATTTATGCTGTAACTGAGCCTGAGCCACAGGCACTGGCAACAGGTGTCATTTTTCTATATCAGCATAATTAAGTCATTTGTTAGTGTGCTGAATAGGCGTGATTTGGAACAATATAGAGTTCTTTGCATCTAAAGACAGGCACAACAGTTGCAGTGGAAAGACTCGTCAAACTGCTAAAAGCAGAGACAACTTTCAAATAAAAGTGTACCATTAAAGTCATTCGTGTCTAAATAGTATTTGGTAGACTGAGGTTTATTTTGAAGTCGGCTTTGTCGCCACATTTTCTGGAGTGTTTTCCTGTCATTCAGAGCATTAACAATTTCTATTGCAATTTTCTTGACATAGTTTGTCTGACGTGAGAGCAAAAAAAAAAATGCCTTGCGCATTTGTTTTGTTAACAGAGGTACTCAAAACACTCAAAGACTCGTTTCAACCCTAATGCTGAAGCAACAAAGGAACCATGGGTAAAATTAAAAAAAAAATGGGTCCATCAGACTGATGATTACAGTTTGGTTCAGTTTGGAAAAAAAAGGGCGGCCTGGCGTCAGATCAATTTGGAAAATAGTAGTCGGTTAAATAAAAATACATTTTACATTTATGGATTTTCCACCTGTACATAACGATTGGTTTTCAATGTTCCATAGTCATTAGTCAAGGAAATTGACCTAGATTCAACGCAGTCATTTGCTCTTGTTATTTACATGCATGACTGTTCATTTGTTGGTTTCAAGGTTAAGATGGATGGTTACTTGCTTGGTTCATTGTTAAAGATGCAGAGACTGGATTCTTTGATTAGAATAAACCTCATGTGGGTCCATTTCCAATTGAGTTTTTGGTAAAATCTCATTAAAAAAAATCTGCCTTTAATTGAAGGTTGCTTAACAGTTGGTTTCACAGCAATTAGAATGTACATTAGAAAACCATCAAGTGTGTCTTTGTTTACTTAGTGGCCTTTGCACCTGTACGCACAAATGGATTTGTTAGCATGTTGGCAGCCGCACGCCTTTGAGTGTTTCATGCATGTTTTATCGTGAGAGAACAGCTGTTCCATGTTGACGTTATACTGCTACGCGTCCGCTTCATTAGAGTTCTTTATTTCTATAGGGTGAGCGGATATCGCCATACGCCTCAATAAACATCAATTATTAAGATGTGCTCAGATTGCTGATTGAAAAGAGGTGTACAGAGAGCACTTCCTCGCCTTGGCTATTAAGTTGTTTTCTTAAGGTGCAACCTGAGATTGAGTCAAACATTATCACAGCATTATTGTTTTATATCTTTAACCGCTTACTCCCAATAACACATATAGCCAGAAGCCATAATCATTGCTCGTTTTTAATTAATGATACCGTGCCGTTTGATAGAAAATTCCTTCTTAAGTTCAACGCACTCTACTGAGATACTTGAGTAAACTGCACTCCATATTTCTGTTTATGCTCTTTAATAGCTCGTGCTTCAAAAATAATGAAATAAGAAGCGTGTGGATGCTTGAGTTGAGGAATGAAAAGCAGGCAAGGCAGACTGCGAGTTTGCTCCCTGGGATGCTGATCATTAAGCTTGTGAAGGAATGAAAGCAAGGACGCAGACGTGGACGTGAGAGTGAAGAGAATGAAAAAAAACGAAAAAAAAAAGAAAAACGTTGAGCTACAGGCGGCAGACGAGGGGTCACCGCTATCCGGCGCGCTAATTGCAACATTCCGGATCCTTCCATCAGCACACAAACAAGGCGAAGACAACAAAACCATCCATATTCATTACTGCATTATGCCGACACGTATTTATTACTTGATAAACAGGAGGGAATAGAAGATAAGAACAAAACGAATCACATTCATGAGGTGTGTTCGTTTCCGGAATTTGGCTTCCAGGTTAAGGTGGCCAGTTATTTTGGATTGTCCTTGCTGCTTGGGTTGTAGTATCATTCAAAGGAAAAAATAGGTGTTCAGCAGGGCACCTTTATAAGTTCCCTTCTCATCCTATTTTTAGCTCACTCAGCCAAGGTGACTTTTTACCCTGAATTCCCTCGCTGGCTACGTTCCCAAGTGGAGGTGACAATTTCCTCAGAGGATCACAGGATGACAGTTAATATGCAAGGGAGAGTACATGTTCTCAGTGTCATCATTACTTCTTAATGATACTTGAAGGACATTGAAAAATAACACCCCCAGAATGACTCGTTTGATAATGGCTCATTTTGGAACACCTACTTAGCCATTGACTATTTTAGCATGGAGGGGGCTTTTAATGGTATCAATTCATATTAGTCTGGTGTGCCATGCTCCATTTATTCGATCAGATCTTTTCAATCCTCATGAAAATTGCATATTTTCGATTGCATACAACACAAGCTTTATATTTATGTGCTGAAGCTCTAGGTGAGCCACAAACAAAACACAGCCAATGATTACAAGGGCAATGTAATTATTTTTAAAAACAATTTAAATAAGTTAAAAATCAATAAATCAAGCAATTACACATTGTTTCTACAATGTAACATAAATCCCCAAATACAAGACACTTTTTTTTCCCCAATAACGAAGGGTGCCAAATGTTTCCAAAAAAAGTATAGATTTTTTTTAATGACACCATTTGAGGAAGATTCATCCGTCATCCGTCGTAAGTTTTCACACAGATATGTGCATTTTTTTACCGGCCATATTCTTACAATAATTACCGTAGCGGGACGAGCTAGAGGGTGGACATTAGTTGGCTGTTAGCAGCCAGTGCCTGATGCAGCTAACAGCAGCTCGTGTGAGCTGAGGTTGTTACGGCCTTATTTTCAATCAAAGAAGCCAGCAGACCGAACCAATGTCCGAGTCCATTTTTTTTGTTCACACATAGGATTGTTGCTAAAATGAAGAGGATCATGCAAAAGTTATGACGTCACCATCTGATTCAATTAAGAGTGCACTGGTTAGAGAACACGGTAAGGTATTCCATTTGACTTGTTTAAATGTGGATGTGGGCTACAAATGGCCCCCGGGCCGTAGTTTGGACGCATATAGTTGACAATTTTTCGCCAGAAGAGGTCGAAACATGATGTTACAATAAAGTGACGAATATGGCACATCCAAAAATGCTTTGTGTTTCTTAGTGGGTACGTGGCTGAAAAAATAATTCACAGGGGGTACATGATTGTTAAAAGGTCGAGTACTACTAACCTAAGTTGGAGGATTAATGCTAAAGCAAATGCTCTACTGCTTCAATTAATCATAAAAATGCCATCTTCAACCATGAATTATTAAAAGTTGAATATGAGCTCCTGTAATGGGCTTTGGTTGTTCACTGTTAGAGAGTCATTTCAAATCTACATTTACATTTAGCCCAGTGCTTCTCAATTATATTTTGCAAATGAGCTGAATTTTTTAATGAATGAAAAATGTAAAATATTTTATGATTATTAGTAATGTTAATGTTTTAGTATTAATAGTGATCTTGTGCTTTTATTATGACAAAAAAATAACAACAATTTGAAGTGTTTTTTTTAAAGTTATATAAATATATACCATGATTTTATTGGTCTGGCCCACACACAGACAAAAACCCAAGTGCATCAAAGTGCCTGAAAAAAAAGATGCCTTATCACAATTACTTCTCGTGGCAAAAACAAATCGTTTACCCTGAAACACCCCCCCAGCATCGCCTCGTGCCCGCCCCACGATTTGAGATTCATTGATTTATCCTGATGTATTTAAAGAAGCCTTTAAATCAAGCACATTTCTGTCATTTTAAACCAGACTTGTCAATTGCTGTATTTAAGACAACATATTTTGCTCCATCTGCATTTGTGTGTGCATGCGTTTTTTCAGACACTAACAAGCAACACCGATGGCTGATGTCCCTCAGCTAAGTGATGAGGTGAGACTCACAAAGACGACGACGAGGGCGGCTGCTAAGACTTTAACAAAAGAGCCCTTGATATTGCTGCATGTTTTGTGTAACAGCGACTTTGAAAAGCTTTCTCAGGAGATAGAGCCAAAAGCCTGCAGTAATCCTCCCGCACCATGTCTGAAGACTCCATCAGCATCGCTGCTACAGCCTTAAAATGAGATAATCTCCACCCGTGTCTTCATTCCATTCTGTTCTATTTTGTCAGGTTCTTTAAAGAAGCATACTATTATTACCCAGTCATATATGTGCAACACACATTATTAGCGGTTTATCTTTTGGGACTGATGCAACATCTGCAATATGCTAAAAAAACATCTGTGATTATTTTTCACATTCATCAACAGCTCTGCCTTGTTTAAGATCTAGGCTAGGCTCAGTCAAATAAACGTTATAACGGATATAAAAAGTCTAAACACCCCTGCTCAAATGCCAGGTCTGAGTGATACATCAACATCAGAGCAAATTATAGCATTTAAGTTGTTTTTCTACTCTTAATCCTTTGCACGAGGGGGCTGAAAATTCATCCAGATGGTGGAGACATGTCATGCACGACCACTTAGTTAGCACACCACCATTCATTGGCTAAAATACTGTGAGAATGATGGGAAAGAAAATCACCCAGAAATGGTCAAAATACTGTACAAAGGTTAAAATTCACCATTGTGCCTTTTCCAGAAATGTATTTTTTCATTTTTTGTGCTTTGTTCAAATGGCTTAAAGTTTGTTGGAATAATGCATTTGTTTTTTTTGGTTTTTTTTCTGGGTGACGGGGCGTGCAAAAGGGGCGTTGGGCTAGATATACAACAACATTTACCGTACGCAAAAAGGTATTCATATCTTGGACAATGGGAAATAAATGGCAACATGTAAATGTTCTATGCTGAACTGTGATAGATGCCATAAAATGGTCAAGAAGACCACTTATGACGAATGTAGCTCCTCAATTCACTTGGTGCAGCTTATCTACCGATGCAGCTTAGAGTATAAAAATATGGTACTCTAGAACAGTGCTTCTTAAACTTTATTCAATGTACCTCCTGTGAAATACTATTTTCAGCTAGCTAATCCCAAAAGCATTTTTTCAATTAAAAACAAAGACTGAAAATGTTGTGCTGTACCATCTGCTTCTGATTTATTAAACTTTGAAGATATATTTTCAGTGGTATCTCAAGGCATACTTAATCGGCAACACTAGAAGATAGATAATCACCATCTGTTTTATTTCTGGCTCATGAGTCAGAAAGTTATGTCACTAATGAAAATGCGCATCTGTCAAAAAACAAAACACAACAAAACAAAATATGACATTTTGCACTATAACACAGTTTAGCACCAAGGTGTTGTATGTTCTAATTCATTTGCTCTCAATTTGAAAATAAAAAATGAACTTTTCCCGTGATGGCACTAAATAGCAGTAAATTAGATTAGCTGATACCGGTTAAAATCTCACGCACCCCTCTTACATGCCTCCACAAACCCTTTTGGGTTACTGGCATCCCATTTGATGATGGGATACCATGAGTAACACAGTCCATTTTCCAGGTGGTCCAGCACCTCACGAACAAAAAGCACGAGTCTCGCGCATCAGCACAGGTCCAAAACTCAGAGTGGACGTGGGTTAAAAGGAGCATCAGCAAGCGGCAAGCCTGCAGGCAATCCGTTGTCCTGACACAAACGCGATGGGATCAGTGTGGCCACGGAATGCCCGGCGGGGTCTTGGAATACCGACGACTTTCCACACTTTTACACACATGCAAGCACCGGGGGGCATCCTGTATTCAAAACAACACAAGTTGCCATTTTTGGCTGCTCGTTGGCAATGCGCACACTCACACACGCTCACACACATGTTGACGGATGGCTTGTGATGGCTGGCTCTGCAACACTTTGCATGGGAAGTCACGAGGGTCACGGCAGAGCCCCAAGAATCATCTGCTCTTCTGGAGTCCTTTAACTCTTATTGACAAGCTCACGAAGCCCTGCAAACACACACACGAACTCTCACACACATACACTGTGGAAACATTGTTACTGTACTCCTGCTAGAGTGGAGTCTTTATGTTGCCACTAAATTGCCCTTTGAATATGATAATGATTCAGCTGCATGCAATTTAGATGGGAGAGCATTAATGTGAAGTGCTGCTTTCCAAGCCTTTCCAACAGTAATCACATACACATACTCACACACACGTTCTCGTACACTGACAGGCCCATTCATGCAAATTACCATTCAGACTTGTCAAATTGACAGTTCTCACCATGCTTTTGCTAAAAGAGCTTAAGTGGATGAGGAATGAAACAGAGAGGACGTGAGAGTAGTCCCTCTATGATCCAGAAGACACACAACCACACATACGAACTATCGGAAGACACGCCAACTTGGATGTTAAATTCCACATTGAAATGCCTAGTTATGATTCGTGTTCAACACACGTGTCTAGGGCCCCAAAAATGTAAAGTTTATAAATGATATGTGTGTGTGTGTGTATATACTGTGTATATATATATATATATATATATATATATATATATATATATATATATATATATATATATATATATATATATATACATACTTACAGTATATATACACACACATACTATACTTATATACATATGTATACACAGAGATGCATTTGTATGTGTATTATATAGAAGTTTATATATGTATTTTTATGTGTATATATGTTTGTATGTATGTATGACCTTAACCCAAAGTAAAACCGCCTTCATTCTGCTAAGAAGATATTTGCCGCGGAATGTGGTTGAACAGTCCTTGTCGAGGACATATTTCATGGACATGAGTGAAGCTGAACGATTATGTAAATCAGAAGATTGTTGTCACTGTTTCGGTATGGAGGAAACCGGTGTGGCTCGAAACATATGCACACACACACTCACACACTGTTTCTCCGAAGGGACAGGATAATTGGCTGCTGAGCGAGAGCCCCCTTTGGCTCCTCATTAGCGACTATGGCCAGCCGATGTGAGAGTGTGTATGTATGTGTATGTGCGTTTGTACGTGTGAGTGCATGTATTCAATCAAAATGGCTGTCACGGCACATTGGTTAGCATCGCTGCTCATCAGATCTGATGCTTTCCATCAAAGCCGGGTTGTAATTGTTGTATTTTTATGGATATGCGGTACAACACTTGGTGTGTGTGTGTATGCAAGAATGTTAGTTTATTATGTGATCTCTTCAAGCTTTTCATTTTTCCCGGCTCCCAAATGAGATAAATTGGTCCAATTTCATGGCCAAGTTGCCCTGCAACTGTTCAACTGGCCAATTTCCTTTCCTGTGCGTGTTTCCTGCTCGCCCACACAAAGAATGTTACATTTGCTTTTTTTTTAATGCGTTTTGATGAACTCTATCCAGGCAGAAACATTTCTAGTGTTTCATTTTGAAATCTCAGAGATAATGATATCTCATTTGTCATTTGAAGGTGGTTAAAAATGCAAACTGATCAATCATCCAGTAGACAAACATTTTTTCCCCAGCGCACTGAGAGGCTTTATTGTTGTAATGGTGAATAAATGGTGTCAAGGTCTGCTCATTAATTCTGTCTGCTTGCACACCTTCAATGACCAAAAAGAGGAGTCATTTCTTACGGCGTCAAGCAGCTCTGGAACGCAATCTCCAACTGGTCATGACCTTTCCAGCTATCCGGTGAGGTGCAATCATGTTCTGACAAGAATTGGAATGAATGTACAAGGATGATTATATTGCTCAGAATGAGCTTTTATTCATTTGACGATATAAAGTAATTCCCACTGATCAGAGGCAGCCTTCATTTCATGGGAGATATTTTTTTTTTATAATGGAGTCAATAAATTGTTAACAGTTGTTGAAAGTTGATTTGTATTGCTTCTTTCTTTTGTTAACTCATTCAATGCCTGGGACGTATTTTCATGTTTTGTTTTTTTTTTATATCTCAGTTAATTAAGTAGTATTAAATCAATGCTATGCTATCAATGCACATTAAGGACATTAATTTCCAGATGCTTAAGTATTAAATCGATACTTAAGTATCTGGTGTCGAATGTCTGGACACTTAAAAAAATGTTGCATGCTTGAAATAAAAAATGTGGACATGGTGCATTTTTTTAAGAATGATTAATGAGTGCTCATAGCTGTCAATAATGCATGGCTTCTGAAAAAAAAGAATTTGTCTATTCTAATAATTGAGAAGCATTGTAGTAAATGATTACATGACTTAAAAAGCTTACTAGAATAGCTGGAACTCATATGGGCTTAATCAGAGGTGATAGGTGAAGCCCATTTTTCATGAACATCCCTGTTATTTGAGGGTACACAGCATGCACACTTGTGCAAGCACATGAACTATAGTTGCTTATTTTCATTTCCCCCTTCAAAATGATTAAAACATTGTACAGGTTGTAAATCACTTCACATAGGCAAAGAACAACGCATTCTCTGATGGAACCAGGAAAGTCTGAAAAGTTCTCAATAGAAACTCCCACAGGGTGCTGTGATTTCTCGTTTCGCCCTCAGCTGTAAGGTACCAAACAACCCTCACTTCCCATGATGTCAGCAAGATGTACGAGCATCACACAACGCCTAACAGCTGAGGATTATTTCATAGTCAAGCCATAAAGAAAATCAGCGGCGCTGCGTCCACGAGGGGAAAAAAACTCGTAAACTACACCTGCTTTATGTGGCGGATGCGCTGCGTCAATACGGGGAGACGTCGCCTCAAACGCTCCTCCTCAGGCTGCTGTCAACTTTCATTGCACAGTGAGATGATGCGGCTTTGTGGAGATGTCGGCAAGAGGTCGAGCGTCCCCCAAATGTCTATTTGACCCTGCTCATATTTGTCTCTCAGGGCGCCACCGTGCTGAAGCAAAGCAGCGGAGACAGGCAAACTGGTCATTGACCTCCAAAGGGTGACAGATTTTGCGTGACTCCCGATTGAGTTATTCAGGCAGCCACAGCCACTGAAACTGCACATCAACTACACGTGAATGCACAATTACCACAGGTGATTAAACAAAGCCATTTAAATTGAAGTGGTGATGTCACTGAGGTAACACAATACCAATGTGACGTGAAATTCCTGGAGATATTGTGCGTGAATACCGGATGTGAAAATATTGAAAAGAGTAATGATTATGAATGAAGGGAAATGATATTGTAAAACATGGTATGAGGTGTATTTTTGAATTGAAGAGCCAAATGATTTACATTTCTGATGTCATTTGAGTGAAAGGAAAATGAGGTAAACTCAACTTTGTTCGATGATAAATTTCTGGGTGAACATATTTTAGTTTGTGTGAATGTTTGGGATGAGAAAGAAAACTGGCCGACATGGCAGGAGATTTTGGAATATTTTGAAATTGTCAAATAAGTGTCAGGAATAAAAATAGGAATAATGTACCGTATTTTCCGCACTATAAGGCAAACCAGATTATAAAACACACCTTCAGTAAATGGTCTATTTTAATACTGTTTTCATATATAGGGCGCATCGTAATATAAGGCGCATAGAATAGCAGCTACAGTGGTGGCTGGGGTTGCATTATGCAGCTACTAAATGGAGCTGCCCTAAAGGGAATGACAACAAAACAATCAGATAGGTCAGTCAAACTTTATTCATAGAATATAAGCGTTCTCACATCCCCGTTCACTCCCAAAATAAATAAAGAATTTTTATTTTAGTGCCATCTAAAGAAAGGGAAAAAATACCTCTTGATTACATTAAAACACTGTTTGGATAAATGCCAAGACCAATCAAGAGTTTAAAAGACTATAACTATGATTCAAACATTAAAGTTAATTTTTAATCGAATTGCAACCAAAAATCATGAAATATATATTTTTTGTGGGCTTAAAAACATTTTCTGCATTTATTTTATAAAGTCGCGCTTTCTTGTGATTTTTGCGCCTTGTCCCCATATAAATCGCTTCAAAATCTGAGCATATATAGCGTGTAAAGATTTCAAACAGGGTGTTATAAAATTACATTTATAACTGAAATGCAGTGATACAAATTGAAGAATTTACAGTACATCATGATGAAGTTATTTTATTTTTTCTTCCCAAAACAATGAAAACTTGCAGTTTATGCACTGTATAAGACACACCAGATTATAAGGCACACTCAGCTTTTGAGGAAATTGAAGGCGTTTAGGTGCTCCTTATAGTGCGGAAAATACAGCACTGTATATGTGATGGACATGAATTTGAAACAATAACAACTTGGAAGCCTACAAGTATCATCGCAACGAATGTACAGTATTCCTCATTGGAGATTCACTGCATTCTGTGCAGCTTTCATGAAGACGACCTCATTTTTGAATCTAGGGGAAAACTATACAAAAATAATGGGGAATTTTCTGATGGAAAAATGTTGAATTTGAGGAAAAGTCTGAATATTTGGAATGAGGAAAATACTAAGCCTCCATGGCATGAATTTTTGAAATTCAAGTTTCAAGAGTTTTATTATCATATGTCTAGTATTATTATACCACACAATAAATGCTTATTCTGTTCACTTCCCCGGGTAGCAGAGTAAATTCCATGATTGAGCAATGAATAAATAGCAATAAAATAAAAGCAATAAAAAATTTTAGCAATAAAAACAGTAAAATTAGTAATAAAACAACAACAGCAGTAATGGTGCTAATAATATAGTGCAAATATCTTGTAGTGCAAAATATCAGTGCAAAATATTATTTATGCATGTAGTAAGAGGCAGATTAGTGCTTGATAGATTTGTTAAAAATCCAGATGGCTTGTGGGTAGAAGCTGTTTGCCAGCCTGGCAGTCCTGGCCCCCAGGCTCCTAAAACATGATGGCAGCAGATTGAACAGATTGTTTTATGGGTGTGTCTTGTCCTTGATGAAGTTGCGTGTCCTCCGCAGAACCCTGGTGTGGTAAATGTCCTGCAGTGAGGGTAAGGCTGTTCCACAGATGCACTGAGAGGACTTGATCACACCCTGGAGGGCCTTCCTGTCTTTTGCTGCGTAGTTGCCATACCAGACTGTGATGGAGGTGGAGATCACTCTTTGGATTATACATCTGTAGAAGTTGAGAATCTTTGCTGATATGCCAAATTTCTTCAGTCTCCGCAGAAAGTACAGTCTCTGTTGGGACTTCTTGATAACCTGTCGAGTGTTGTGAGACCAGGTGAGATCCTTGCTAATGTAGGTGCAGAGAACTTTGAAGGCTTTCACCCTTTCCACCTCAGTCCCATCGATGAATAGTGGCGTGTGCGGCTTCACCTGTCGCCTTGGGTTAATGATCAGTTCTTTGGTTTTGTCCGTGTTGAGGTGGAGATTGTTGCTGCGACACCAGGCCACAAGGTCTGCCTCCTCTTGCCTGTATGCTGTCTCAGCCCCACCCGATGACTGTAGTGTCGTCCACATACATAATTATGCTGGTGTTGTTTTGGGAGTCAACGCAGTCATGGGTGAAGAGTGTGTAAAGCTGGGGGCTCAGCACACAGCCCTGGGGTGTCCCTGTGCTTAAAGTCCTAGTGCTGGATGTGCGTTTGTGGAATCTGACTGATTGAAGTCTACCGGTGAGGGAATCCAGCTCCCAGTTGCAGAGGCAGGGTGCCAGACCAAGTGCAAGGAGCTTGTCTGTCAGTTTGTCAGGGATGACTGTGCTAAACGCTGAGCTGTAATCAACGAAGACCATTCTTACATATGTGTCCTTGCACTCCATGTGTGTGAGCGCTGTGTGAATGGCGGTGTTGACTGCATCATCCGTGGACTGTTTCTGTCGATATGCAAATTGTAGAGAGTCCACGGTATCTGGAATTGTCTTTTTAATATGCGTAACATATAAACATATGCGTTAATATGCGTAACATATAAACATATAATATGCGTAAACATAGACAATCCTCTCAAAGCACTTAATTGTGATTGGGGTGATCGCTATGGGACGGTAGTCATTTTGGCAGATCACAGTGCGTTGCTTGGGGACAGGCACCATGGTGGTGGCCTTGAAGCAGGTGGGGACGTAGGCTTGTGCAAGGGACAGGTTAAAGATGTCATCAGCTAGCTCTGCTGAGCAAACACCGAGTGCACGGCCGGGGATGTTATCTGGGCTAGCCGCTTTCCGAGGGTTAGGTCTGCTCAGAACCTTGCACACATCTGCTGGTGTCTCTGTGAGAGGAGGGTCCGGTGCACACACCCAGCATCCTTTTCTGCTGATCAGGATTTTTAGCGTAAAGCGGGCCTGAAACTCATTCAGTTGTTGACATTGAAATGATTTTAACTGGGTTAATCATGTTGGACATACATGTCAAGTAAGTTTGAGTAATAGAATAATAGTAATATAGACATTCCATGAGATAAAATATTCGCGAACTTAGAAGTCAAGAAGTATCATGGAGGAGATTGTTTCCTACTTTGAAGGTTCCACTGCATTCGGTGCACTTTTCAAGAAGATGGTCTTTTTGATTGAATGAAGGGTTAAACCTGGCTTCATTAAAAATGAAGGGGATGAAAAACAAAGAATTTGGGCAAAACCGTGAAGATTTGGGAGGATGAAAATATGAGCCTCCAAGGGCATGAATAATTGAAATATATTGAAGTTGGAATTATATGAATTGGATTGTTAATGTGGAAGGACATGGGCTGCTGGATGGAACAGTGGTTAGCACATCTGCCTCACAGTTCAGAGAACTGAGTTGAAATCCTTGCTCCGGCCTTCCTGTGTGGAGTTTGCATGTTCTTCCCGAGCCCAGGTGGGTTCTCTACAGCTTCCTCACACACTCCAAAAACATGCATGGCAGGTGTATTGGACATGCTAAATTCTCCTTAGGTGTAATTGAATGGTGAATGGTTGTTCGTCTCTGTGTGCCCTGCAATTGGCTGGCAACCAATTCAGGGTGTCCCCCGCCTACTGCCTGAGGTCAGCTGGGCTAGGCACCAGCAAGCCCGCGAACAATATGAAACGATATTGATCATGTGAAAGTAGAGTGTGGGTAATGAAACATTGGAATAGCATACTGTATGTGAGAAGGGTTTTTCATGGAGAAAAAAAATAGTTTTGAAACGAGAACAACTTGGAAGTCAACAAGTGTCAACGAACACATTGAGTTCCTTTTTGGAGGTTCCTCTGCATTCTGTGCAGCTTTCAAGAAGATGATCTATTTATGTTCCTCCTACACTTTCTCTTGGTACAGAAAACTTTTCGAATAGACGAGCAAGTCTTCCATTTGAAAATGAACCTTTCACCGTGGCGTCTCGTATCTTCACCTGCACTGACTGACGGCATACACCTCCATGTTTGTTCCCACACAAACTGTCAGCCACTATGTCAAATACTAGCTTCTTCACTCTCTTGTGCACCTTTCAGTACCCCTCTTTTTTCTGGGACATTTGCCTAGGTGCAAAACAACAGATAATGGTTGTTTTCCATAAATAATGCAAAAAGAACGATTGGTACCTGTGTGTGTTTAGGTGTGTGTGTATGTGTGTGTGTGTGTTTGTACATCAGCAAAGAGTGAAGGCTACTGTGTCAGCACCAAAGCTCCTCCCTGGCATCGGAAAAAAAGACCCTGAGATAAAGGTTTCACTCAAATGCCCTCCATCAGGTTTTAATCTACCACATTGTGCTTCTCCTCCCAACCGAGACAGAAAAATGTAAAGGAGACAAATGACTGGTGCTATAGCGGCGGAAAATGACCATTCCAAGACATATTACCCCACGTGTGCATACATTTATTGTGGGGAGAAAATGAAATTTCCAGCGTGTTTGTGTGAAAGGATGACAAATAACAGGAAGGCAGGGCTTTCTGTGATATTTGCTGCTCCGGATGGTTTGACATTCCGTACAGTGTGGAGTGCATCCTCGCACTGTAATCGATCCACAAAGAGAGGATTACAAGAAAAAGATAATGAAATTTTGTTGCAGTGAGCAGGATATACGCTCCCATTGTGAAATGTCAGCAGATTGGGGGGAGTCCAAAAGTTGGTAATTCTCAACCAGCGATTTTCATATTGGCCCAACAATAATCGCTAACCCAATAAAATATAATGTATATCTATGTATTGGATATTGTGTACTTCATTATTATGCCTTAGTGATAGCCACTTGGATCTTGTTTTGTACCCCAAAACAAATTTTGCAATGAAAATGTGTGTGCATTTCAGTGACTGAGACTCTCCACACTTTGCTTTTGAGACATGGATTTGTATGAATGTATGAGCTGTAAGTATTATTTTAAAACAGGATACACTTACATACTATATAAATAGCTACTGTATATGGAAATAAGCAAAAAGTAGAACACAAAAATGACGGAATTGTGCTCAATTCGGGACTTTCTTGAGCTACCCTCCCGCCCCCCTATTCCAGTCCTCCAAAATGGTAGAGTAACCTATGAGCCATAACCATCAGGTGAAAAACTGCTCTTTGGTTTCCACACATATCCCAACAAGATGCAAGTTACGTACACTGAAGACACACACATTCACCATCTTGAATTTGTGCGCATGTGACATCCTGATGTATTGCTCATGTAACAATTTCATATACTCATATAATACAGCTGCTAGCATCCTAGAGGAAAACAAAGGCCTTTTCAGGTTTTGAAAAGGCAATACAGTGCTTCGCTCCGGGGGGACAAAAAGCGCTATTATGAATAAATACATTTCATTTCCCACATTTGATAGAACGTGGATAATAAATAAAAATGTGGTTGTAAATATTTTAGGAGGAGGTTTTCAGCAAAATCTGACATCATTTTTGTGCTGGCGGGAGGCCGTCTTTGGTTGTTTGGAGGAAAAATTGAAAAATAAACTCTCTCTCTCTCTCTCTCTCTCTCTCTCTCTCTCTCTATATATATATATATATATATATATATATATATATATATATATATATATATATATATATATATATATATATATATATACACACACACACACACACACACACACACACACACACACATACAGTGGGCCCCGTATAAAGACATTAATACGTTCCTCAGTTGGGGTCGTAAGGTGAATCCTAACCCATGTTAAATAGCTAATGCGTTTAGAACCTCGGGTAAAAAAATCAAAATTGTACATACATATCAAAAATTGGTACCAAAATATTATAGTGCTATGTATATATAATATACATGTATATATAATCAGAAAACATCATAAATAAAAATATAGATAATAATAAAGGATTTATTTACCTTTGAGTGCTGCTTGTTATGCCCATATCCCTATTCCATATTCCCTAATAAGGGTTATCTCCATCATTGTTTCCATATAAATCCTCACAAGCAATCTTGGGATCCATGGCTAACCCTTTCAACTTTGAATTAAGCAGTAAAATGCACTATAAATATGGTTTTGTAGCCACTCAAAATGGTACAAAGATTTACCTTTCCGCCATTATGAAACAAGTGAGGCCGACCAACAGCAGACCACCATTGTAGTGACGTAAGCAGTGATGCGAGTAGTGACGTATGAGCGCGTTACCACTAGTGGACACGTGCGCACGCTGACCGCCATGTTTGAGGTGCCGTAAGGTGAACAAAATGGCATAAAGAGGGGACAAAAAAAAACGTCACAGTAAAAGGAAAAGTCTAGCTTGCTTTATTCTTGTTCATACTTTTGCAGCGCTTTATATCTATTCAAAGCGGCTTTCCCACGCCCTCAGACGATATTTTCCCATACTCTAGGTGGCAGTAAATTGACTCTACAGCAGGCAAATACACTACTGTATTACAGAGGTAGAGAATTCTAGTGGATTCAAACACTTTCAACAAAAACAACTTCTTCCAAGCAATTTTAAACAGACTCCTCATCTCTCCCCAATGTGGTGCTCGCCAGGAGTTGTTTACCATATTTAGGTCATGCTAGTCCTTTTTAGCCAAGTAATATAGGTGTTTGTACGGACAAACTTCCATCAGTAATAGTTCGGCTGCCCTGTTTTCCGCTCGTAAAGAAATTCCGTAAGATGCGTATTGCTGAAAATCTGTTCCACGTGGAATCCACGTGGAGGGGTGTGGTTGCTGAAATAATGTCACCTTGATGCATGCAGCCATGCAGAGCTTAAACCAAGCAATTGCTTGAAGACAGGAGCAAAGTAATAAAAGATGAAAGATGGATGAAGCAAACAGAAAGACATTAAACAAGAAATTGATGTAAGTACGAAAATGAATGCTTATTGTAGATTTGGCTATTTCTTACTTCTTTCTTTTTTACAATATTAGATGGGTTTGTTTTTAACTTCAGTCAGATTGTAGATTGCGCAACACATTTTTGATGTTTACGCCAGAGACGTAGATTTGCTAAAGTGAAAAGTGATTGTTTCGTTTTACACATTTATTCTACTCATTTTATGAATGAAGATGTTAAGAATGTTTCATACATGTTTTAAAAACCTCCAGGAGCCACTAGGGCGGCGCTAAATAGCTGCATTTGGCTATAGAGCTTCAGGTGCCCGGCCCCGAACTATAATGTGCCCCGTATATATTACTTGATGAACTACTCCATAAAACTACTTCAGTTTTCGCTGAGCAAGCAGAAGAAGGGGAAGGAAAAAAAAAATTGTCATTTTTTTTCCTTGTTCTGTGGTTTCCTGGTGATTAATTGGAGTCAGATAACAGATTATTCTACCTCAGCACAATCGGAAAGAAGCTCAAATGAACTTCCTGATTGTCCTAATCTTTCAGTCCAGGCGAAAAAATGATTGCAAGTCTTTCGCTGTCTTTGTTTTATGAAATTAAAAAGACGCTTTGAGGATATGTCGGCCCTGAAGGGTTTAAAGTGGAAGACGCCATGGTTGGAACTACTTGATACTCAGGCCACTCATCACACTCTTCGCCGTCACACTGTTGACATCTGTCACCTTCGCTTTCTCTCCCTTCCGCCCACCAGTTGCCAAGTTGCAACTCCCGTGCAACAAAAATCAGCCCATGTGCACGCACACGCTCACAAATTCACACACTGTTCTTCCAGCAGTGAGTGACCACTTCCGAAGCATCTCTGCCACTTAGCTCCCTCATCACTCACACGCTTCACGGCGCTCTCAGCAAGCCTTTTAAGGGGGTCGCGGGGATGAAAAGATGGAAAAACAAGACCACGTGTCCGTGTGAAGATGGAGATTTTTAAAAATACAATTTTCTTTTCTGGCATCAGGGTCAAATAACATCTTTGGCGACACACACTTTGTTTCAAATGTATAAGACGTATGCAAGAAAGGTGTTACCCTATGCTAATTCAGCAAAACTGAACAGTTTGGCTTTACGAAATGCCTATGGACAATTTTCAAATTTGTCTGGGTTTAGCAAGACATTCACTATGCAATAAGTGCATTGGATTACAAGGCGCATCTTCAACCATTGGCCTATTTTAAAACTGTTTTCATACAGTATATATGGTAACCACGTTATAAGGTGCATAGAACAGAATCTACAGTTGTGGCGTGGCGCCGCCATCTTTTTAATTTTTTCCTCGGCATGCATTACATATTTTTGACCTGCTATTCTGATATGGAGCAGCAAGAAGTTAGAAATAAATGAAACACTGGGAAATTTAAATGACAAACATGAAATGGTTTGAGTGAAGATTCAACTGCAGGTGAACGCGTGGTGCCGCTGTCTTTTTAATTTTCCCTCGGCATGCATTACATATTTTTGACCTGCTATTCCGATATGGAGCAGCAAGAAGTTACGAATAAACGAAAGTCAGGAAAATTTAAACGACTAACATGAAACGGTATGAGTGAAGAGTCAAGCGCAGGTGAACGCGCGGTGCCGCCGTCGTTTTAATTTTCCCTCGGCATGCATTACATATTTTTGACCTGCTATTCCGATGCGGAGCAGCAAGAAGCTACGAATAAACGAAAGTAAGGAAAATTTAAATGACAAACATGAAACGGTAAGAGTGAAGAGTCAAGCACAGGTGAACGCGCGGTGCCACCCTCTTTTTAACTTTCCCTCGGAATGCATTACATATTTTTGACCTGCTATTCCGAGATGGAGCAGCAAGAAGTTACGAATAAACGAAAGACAGGGAAATTGATAAGACAAGCATGTGTGATACCACACACTCTGAGTCCTCAAAAAAAATCGTGTTGGGCCTGCAAATCAAGTTAATTAATCGGGCTGGGCCGAGTCGAGCTTTAATACCCTCGGGCCAGGTCGGTTCGAACTGGATTTTTTTAGGCATAAACTATAGTTTATGCAGTCAGCACATGGTACGATCCATATACCGTATAAGGCGCACTGGATTATAAGGCGCACCA